>NC_041366.1:15265565-15443065 GCF_900634415.1 Cottoperca gobio | reverse complement strand
CCTTATCTCAATCATAACACTGACATGAATTAACGCACAGTACGACACACAATCTAAAATCTACATCAGCAGCGAAATGATAAGCATCTTCAGATTGCTGTTGAGCTGGATAAACTTCACCTCTTTAAGTGCAGACTGGTCCAATGACGAGAAGAGAGAAACATCTCTGATCCATCTGTCTTTATGACTTCTAGATTGGTTGCCAGGATGTTGTGATTGGAGAAAGCATGGCAGTGCATGATGAGTTCTGCCAAAGAAGATGGTGCAATTCCATGTGATATGTTCAAACCACCATAAAGAAGCAGGCAGTGAATGCATGTTGTACATGCAGACACTATAAAAGTGATAGATAAACCTGAGAGGTTGCAGGGGAATCAGTGTGATCAAGTCAGAAAAACTAGGGATACACTGATTTAGAAAGCACTTGTTATGCAGAAAAGTCCCTTTTACAGTGTTGAATTATTATTATTATAGTGTAAGTAGCATTTTAATGTTGTAGTTGCAATTTAACTACGATATTTAACATATTGTTGGGTAGTCTCATATTTTATAAGATGATCAGAATATGTAAAACATTGGCGGATACCTGGCTTTTTAAGCTTTTAGGGCAGCCCATTATATTATATATGCATCATGTTTTCTCCATTTCAAGGCCACCCAGAGGGCACTTTATCATGGGTTTCTACAATCAGGGCATCCAAATGGGCACTTATGCTGTGTTTCTTTCAGACATGTGGGCACCCAAGTAAAGTAGCCTACCTCACAATTGTAGCTTACTTGAGTGAAAGTGCTTTTCATCATTGGAGGAGAGAGGAGAACAGATGATAGTAAAAGTGAATTGTGTGAATAATATTATCTAGAAGAACCCATGATCTCACCCAACACCAGATTTCTTTTTAAGTTGACCAACATATACTACATTCACATACAGTAGGCTGCATACTAGACCTATACATAAGTGGTGAGTTGGATGGTATAGTTGCATAGGATAGACATCAAAAGGAAGGAAGGAAGCATACAAGGAAGCAGACAAGGAAGCAGACAAGGAGGCACAGAGGAGGCTGTGTGAGTGTTGGAATAGGACACTGCTTTGTTCAACAGTAGGGGGGAGGCAGACGAGCACAATTGCTTTGCCTGCTAGAATCGGTGGATACAATCTGCTAGGGCGGGCAATCCCGTTGTATCTTTGTCTAGCTGTATTGTAACGTTATCTTTTAAACATTTGTCTTTCCTGGACTCTCAGGATTTCCGCCAAGGGATGTCAAAGCGAGTACGAAGCAGAGAGGTCTGCGCTGATTGCAGTGCTCCGGGTATGATGTCAAACAAGCTAGCTTTAGCCGCCTCCTAGCTAACCAGCTAGCCCTTAGTATAACCTAACTACGTCTAGGTAGCTAACCTAGTTAACGTTACCAAGCGCTTATAACTGATTTGTAATTAGCTAGATAGATAATTGTAATGCTTGTAAATGTTCTTCTTGTGGAAACGTCGTCTGTCTGTGTAGTTACATTAACTTATCTGGTGAAACTCTTTGCTTGAATTGCCTTGAATGATGGTTTGTAGTAGTGAAGCGTTAACGTTGGGTTAGCTTAACCTAAAGTAGCTTATTCAGCTAGCTCGCTAATACTAACTTGTTGATAGAAAGTAGCTCATGTTGTCGCACAGCAGACTCACAGCTGGTTGCATTTAAGACTGATGTTGGAAGTGTTGAAGACATTAGGAAGCAAGAGCTATTATTTGTTGCTGTCAGTTAGATAATATCCTCGTCTGGCTAGAACATATGAGTGATCACAAAGGCTTCAGTTTAAAGTTGTGTGTAAGTTAACGTTGTTAACCATCCAATATTACACTGGTAGATTAACATTTGTATCTTATTCTAGAGCCACGCTGGGCCTCTGTTAACAGGGGTGTGTTGATCTGCGATGAGTGCTGCAGCATCCATCGGGGTCTGGGGCGACACAGCTCTCAGGTCCGACATCTGACTCATTCTCCATGGCCATCCTCCCAGTTACAGGTGAGGAGACGTGGACCCCCACAAACACCAACACATCCAGATGCAAATACGTGGGAGAATCTATTTATCACAAGTGTCATAGATAATACAATGGTTGCACAATCAAGACACATAGTCAAGTGACTAGAGGACATTATATAACCCTTAAGTGTCTAATCTATATAATGTTAGACACTTTTAAAGCTACATTTAAGACTTGTTTTTTACTTTTTACACTTCTGCGTTTTATATTTTCCATATGTTTCAGATGGTCCAGACACTGTATGGTAATGGAGCCAATTCCATATGGGAGCATAGCCTTCTGGACCCTTCTTCTTCAGTGAGTGGGAAGCGCAAAGCCAACCCCCAGGACAGAGTTCAGTAAGTGCTTTTAAGGATTTTGATGCATCAGTGCATATTTTGATATGCTTCTTTGCACTTTGATATAAAGCTTTATTGGCAACATTGATTTTCATAGTTAAACTCAGTGAACATGCATAATTGGCCCTCTGTACCATGAACATGACTCACGGCCTGTCAGTCTCAAGTAACTTCAAGTTGGCATGACTTTATCATTTGACATGCATATGGAAAGTCCACAACAAAATGCAATGCTCAGTTAAATGCAAGTGCAATATCCTACTCATGATAGCTCTGTGGGATTGATTTGACAATGTTGTTGATTAACTTAATGAAAATGCAAGAAAGTTTCCTTTTGTTGGGAATGTTTTGTTTTAACAAGCAGTACATACTGTAACCCAGAAGACATAACAAAGAAAAAGTGAGATGTAAGGCAGTCAGCAACCTCCACTGCCAGATATAAACACTGTGTTGGTCTGGTGTCTGGCTGGTGCAGTAAAGATAAACAAGTCAGTCACGTATAAACACAGCCATGGTGAGTTCGACCCTCACACTCAGAGCAAATGCATTCAATCACCAGACAACAGGCAAAAGACAGACCGCGAGTTGCTCCAAGCAGGAGGCAGCTGTCCTCTGTCCCCAATAAAGTTTTTAAGATGAATGCTGTCCTATTGGGTGGATCTTTGAGAAACATAGGAACAAAACCTGTGTTTCGACCACAGGAACCAGGCCTAGATTTAGCTCCTGTAGGATAGTTTCATGTATGAGAAAACTGTTCTGATGGTAAAGGATCCAGTTGGTCAAACACAGAGCCCACAGCTGCTTCAACTTCCTTCATTCACAAAACAAGGAAGTATTCTCGTATTGATATTGGGACATAGGGTGGAGTTAGGCCTTGCTTTTGGCTTAACCACTAATTTAATATACTGTACAGTCCCCTCTCTGTACAGAGATCAAAGTTGTTTATATCACAGTGAAAAAGGATAGATATTGAGTTTGGATTTGAATGTATTCAATCATTTTCCACCCTATTTGCAAAAGGGGGTAGGGTTCAGAAATGGAGATCTACCTGATTATTTTCTTTCTTTATTATAGAGACAGAAATATATCCAGAATCCTGTGAAGTGCTTTAGTGGATGAGGCTTATTTAATGAAAGGAATTGCTTTGCCACCACTCCAAGTACTCTACATTGAATTTGCAGATATTGTGTCAGGACATCCTATGTTGAGATATGTTTTGATGATTGTTTGTCCTAAACTTACATGTACAGTTGGTTAATTAAGAGTTTAGTCACTTGAAAATAGCAATGGTGGTCCAGACCTTTCAGTGTTCCTGGTTTTAGTTTGGATCATCTTTTGTTGTTTCCAGTCCCAACAAGACGGAGTTCATCAAGGCCAAATATCAGATGTTGGTGTATGTCCATCGGATGCCTTGTCGGGAAGATGACAGTGTAACCGCAAAAGACCTCAGCAAGGTGAGAAATGGCTCTATTTGTTGGTTTTAGTGTTAACCTTTTGATGCAAGAATAACCCAAACATTGACCCGTGCAAATAAGCTTCTTGGAGTGAAACCAATGGTGCTGTGGCAAAGCCAATCGTTTGTCTTTCATAAAACCATAATGGATTATATGCATATTAAAGACAGGCTTTTTTAATCACCAACTGCAAAGTCTTTGCTATTTAGAAATAGAAAAGGTATTGTAGGTCGATGCAGAGAAGGCATACAAATCTTCTTTTCTTTGTCTTTAATGCATCTATTAACATTTATTGTTGTATCTGTAAAATATTATACAATTATCAAACCTTTTCCTATCAAATTAATATTTTTCGAGCAGGATAATTCCATGTCACTCAGTTCTGGGCAGGTGCATCTCGTGTGTATGCACTTCACAATCAAATCAAAACAAACTACTTGTCGATCTCTTTTCAGCAACTCCACTCGAGTGTTCGGACAGGAAACCTGGAGACCTGCCTACGACTCTTATCTTTGGGAGCACAGGCCAACTTCTTCCATCCAGTAAGTGTTGTGGAATAAGCAAAGAACACATTTTGTGAGGTTAACATTGACATAATAATAATAATAATAATAATAGTAATTCTAATAATGTTTTCATCATTGTGTTGTTTCTTTTGGGACGACAGGAGAAAGGAAACACTCCACTACACATAGCAGCAAAAGCGGGACAAATGTTACAAGCAGAACTGTTGGCAGTTTATGGAGCTGATCCCGGGGCTCTGGACTCCAGTGGAAAGACCCCCATCGATTGTGCAAGGTAAAACTGGGCGGTGCTTTAAATTATATATAAATTATATATATAAAATATATATATATATATATATATATATATATATATATATATATATATATATATATATATATATATATGATAAGATATTGAACTTATTGCAAGTCCTAGTTCACAGGTCAACTGCGTCATCCATGTTTTCTGGTGAGCTCTGTGTTATAACCACACAGTGTAGAAAACATAGCAAGCTGCAGCTTCTACTGTTGTTGCTGCTGCATGACTAACCTTCAGTGTGACTGCAAGCATCGCCCAGCTCACTGGTGGCAGGAAATGATACACATCCTTTTGGTGATTGAACACAGTTGTAATGCACTGAGACGCAAACTGCGTGTATGAAATGTGTACTATTTATATATTGCTGTTGATGAGGACATCATGCACATTATGACCTCAAGGAGGTAAACAAAAACTGGTAGGAAAAACTGTAGAAACTGGAAATAAAATGCTGAAAAACAGCTGAAATGGCTAAACTAGTTAGCATGCATGTTAGACACAGACCCAGTGGCATTCTGTCAGATTCTGAGTAATTCAATAAGACTATGACTAACTGAGGCAGGGGAGGAAGGACACATTCTGGAGCGCATTGTTCTCAGCTCAACTAGTTTAGCAAAGAAACCTAGAAATGTAAACAAAAACAAGATAAAAGTAAGCCGACAGTGATTTGCCATGTTACTTATTACTGCACATATTTTCCAAAACAGATATTATATGATCAAAGACAATAAATCATCACCATACAGCATGGTCCCAATACGCGTTACAATAAAATAAAATAAAAGAATACTTATGTTAAGTGTGTGGACCCCGACTAAGGTCAGGGGTTGGCTTTAACGATTACAAAGGACAAAGCAATTACCATAATAAAAAATGAAATGGAACAACCACATTAAAAACATCATATTGCACAGCGATGAGAGCTACAATCATTTGCCTTGCTTTACATAAAGAAGTCAAAGTAAAACAACTCATGTGTTTCTGGCATAAGCGAGGCTTGCTGGTGTCTAAGCATGACGTCACCATGGCCAGGTAACACCCACACACCTGCTTCAGTTTTGAGTGACCCAACCACATCTATTGTTTTTGTGAACGATGTAAACACAAAGTTTGGACGTGGATTCATTTAAAGAAATCCTACCTTAGGAACAGTGCCATATTTCTGAAGCATGACCTTTTTTTTTTTATTCCTAATCTGTGCAGACAAGCTGGGCACCAGGAGCTGGCAGAGAGGCTGGTGGAGATACAGTATGAACTCACTGACCGGCTAACATTTTACCTTTGTGGAAGAAGACCAGGTGAGTTGCTGCTGCTGCTGCTGCTGCTGCTGCTGCTGCTGCTGCTGCTGCTGCTGCTGCATGGCATTTGAGAGCTGATGTTTTTGTTTTTTCTCTGGTAGTCACTCACTATCATGTCCATGTTGCGTTGCAGATCACAGAAACGGGCAACACTTCATCATTCCTCAGATAGCAGACAGGTAAAAGCTATGTTTTAAGTCATAGTAGGGATTTTGTTTCATACCTGTTGGTTACAAAAGCTGAGATCTTCCAATGCACAGAAAACAATACCAAGTGATATTATCAGCTCCTACAGGCTTCTTATCAATGCTATATGTTTTACTTAAAATAATTACAATCTTGTTTTCCCTATGCTGCATTCTTTTTGATGGATAAGAAATAAGTAAGTATGTTTCTCCACTGTGTGCATGTTTGTTTTTGTGTTAGCTGTAAAATGATCAATTTGATTTTTCTTTTTCTTTTCTTTTTACCCCAAAGCAGCCTGGATTTGTCAGAGTTTGCAAAAGCTGCAAAGAAGAAGCTCCAGTCGGTGAGATATTCGTACATCAAGGTCCAAATGTCCAACGTTCAGTTTCTATTCAATTGTGAATAAGAAATTCTGCTTTATTTTGTTCCAGCTAAGTAACCATCAGTTTGAAGAACTTGCCATGGATGTTTATGATGAAGTCGACAGAAGAGAAACAGATGCAGGTGAGATTTCAAGAACTATATAAAAAAACAAATATTTAATGCTTGTTATGTCTGCATTTTTAATCTGATATTGTGGTTTTTCAGTGTGGTTGGTCACTCAGAACCACAGCACACTTGTAACGGACACCACGGTTGTGCCTTTTCTGCCTGTCAATCCAGAGTACTCCTCTACCAGAAACCAGGTCAGTGATTGCACCGCTGTCGCCTCGAGAGTGTGATTACTGGACTTAACGGTGCTGCCATATTTCTCTCTCTTCTTTTCTCAGGGTCGTCAAAAATTGGCACGGTTTAGTGCTCATGAATTTGCCACCCTGGTTATTGATATTCTCACTGATGCTAAACGACGGCAGTGGGGTAATTCCTGCGACAGTCCCAAAGGTATGATTTCTCTTTCAGGTTTTTATTTTTGAACAGACCTTGAATTTCCTTGCTAATGTGTTAGGTTTTTTTTTATCAATGTTTGTATCGCTTTAAATATGTCCAGCAGCATATACACAGTAATAAACACTGAGAATAAGCAGCGAAGAAAGCCTTAATTGGTTGTTGCAAATAAGATGCAGGCAGTCGGGAATTGAATTTGCATATAAATGTGGACCATTTGGGCTCTGCTATATAGGCCATGATTAGAATGTGCACCATATGTACTGATGTTTGTGCAATAACGCAGATTTGGGGGCTTTATGAATAAAAACGTCCTGCATTCTGTAAATGATAGCAAACGCACCACAGCCTGTTTTGATAGTTAGGGGTATAATAAAGAAGAGCTAGTCCTGATTTTTAGATTCAGTAAATGTGTTCCTTTTTTAGTTATTTGATTTATTCAGCTGCCTGTAGCCAGCAGGGCTTGTTTGATCTATAATGCTTTGATCTGGTGGTTTTTCTTTCAGAGAGTGTGGAGTTGATCCTTCAGGGAATAGACAGTCGCCATAACAGTGACAGCCAGGATAATGACCAACCTGATTACGACAGTGTGGCGTCAGATGAAGATCCAGTGCAAGAGGCCACGTGTGGGGACAGCAGCAATGACAGAAGAACCAAGGTTAATGTCTTTTCAGGGAAACCTGCAACTATACTCTATTACCATATCTAAAAACACCGTCTCGCTTTACATTTGAAAAACTGATCATATGCTATATCCTTTGTAACACGCTCTGCTGCAGAGCTCGGAGTCATCTGACCTCTCCGATGGACCAATCACAGTTCATGAATTTATGGAGGTGAAGAGTGCCCTGACCGCATCAGAAGCCAAAATACAGCAGCTTCTCAAAGTCAACTGTCACCTCAGTGAAGAGCTGCGGAGCATGCAGAGCAAGGTTCGTACATTCACGTGTTATTGATGAGCAAACTGGGAATTGAACAGCAGATCATTTTTATTTGGCAGGACTGTGTTCACACTCAGTATGCGCTCATAACTGCGCATTAATATTTCAACAGCCGTAATTAGAGGTAATTTTGAACTGGATTTATGGTATTTACATACTTGCTAGTGTTGTAGTTTTTCTTTCCTCTTGACTTTAGTGTTAACATTTTAGTCTCTGTGTAAAAGACCTGATCCTGCTCCATGTTACCGGAAACATTTAGTATGTTCGGGGTCATGCCTGTTTGAATGTGTCAGACATTTCCTCTTCCCTATTCAGTTACACAGTGCTTCTGTATACTTCTGTAGCTGCGGGAGAGACCAGATTTCGACATACAAGTGGATAAAAATACCAAACATAACGTAATACTTTTTGGAATTTCAATGTAAATTCTTGAGAAAAGGGCTGCTATGATTCTGGGTGTGACACCAAAACAGGTCATCAGTTGTGGTCACATGTCAAAAGAACCAAGTACTGATGAACAAACAGTAACCACAGAGGACATTATCGTCTTAACTCAGAGCCATCAGCCACAAACCACTGAAATGTTGCAGTGAATAGAGATCGAGTGTGGGCATATCACCAGAGTCATCGTCTCTTCACTCAACCCGATCTCCGACAGCATTGGCAACACGCAGCTAATCTGTATATATTTGATTCTAGTCATGTCGTGTCATTCAGTTCCTTTTTTCTTAAGTAGTTCAAAAAGTCCCACTTTGTATTTAAAAAATATCTTTTTATTTTTACTTTCTAAAATGTTCTGCCACCACTCCAGTACTATAAGGACACTTGAGAAACAAGTGCATCTGTTTTTGAGAGAGACATGTTTATTAGACATTAGGTTTTTATTATGCGCATCAAAGTTCTCCAGAGCCCAGTGTCCTTCTCTCCTCAGTTGGCTGAGAGACAATGTACTGCTTCCTCCTGCTGGTTTATTTGCTCCTTAACAATCCTGCTTTTATCTGACAGAAGTGGCCGTTCTCCATTCCAGTCCCTTATCTTCCTCAACCTTCTTTGCACCCACCAAAGCCTTAATTGCTGATACGGTGGAACCTCGAGACATTTCCGAACATATAAACTAAATAACCTCCAAAATCTCATTTTTTAGTTTTCTTGTTTTGTATATTGTTGACTTTATGATACGTTACATAACACTATAAACTCCTAATTGTTTCCGTTGCTCTTTTCAGTTTCCAAGGGCTGTAACGTAAATAAGGGCAACCACTTACTTGGCAGTTTCTCACATCAACACGCCGTGTCAGCATTTAATTGATCAAAGAAACAAATCTTTTGTTGTGAGAAAACGAAACGGAGGTGACGGTGAACTCGACAAAGAGGAATTGTTTCCTCCCTGAGGCTCAGCTGTATTCTGCTCTATTATTGATGTCCGGCCGAGCTTTTGTGAGGATATCATCCCCCAGGTTGACTTAAAGGATGTTTTGTTCTCTTCAGCTGAACTCCCTGCAGACTGAAAACACAACACTGCGATGGCAACCCCCCAGCGGACCACAACAACACCTACAGGGGCCCTTTGGTCGACACCCACCCCGAGGAGGTCGCGCCATGTCCATGTACGAGACGGGCTCTTCTCCCAGGCAGTACCTCCACCGAGTCGAGACGGCTCGGCATGAGGATGGAGTCGTGTTACAACCCTTCCCAACCAACGTAAGCCCAGAAGCACCAATGTTCCTGCTGGATGTCAGCACAAGACAATATTAATGATGCCTGGCTTGGGGCTGGTGTTTGGTTTTTCATTCATTCATTCATTCATTGCATCTCAATAGAGTATGCTCAACTTCGTTTGACCCCTTTCTAGATTGGGAGGGGTCCTTTGGGGACGGCTGCTTCCTCCCTCCCTACCTTCCCCTCTTCCCTGTCCTGGTCGTGGGATGAGCGATCTCGAAGGGTTAAGTACTGAAGTTCCCCTCGGTTAAGAGGCAGCCCCCTGGGGGGCGGGAAAACCGTCCCCCTGCTTGACCCCACAGTCTTCTCTCTCCTCCAGACCTGTGCCTCTTTATTTTTTTTAAAACTGCTTTTCATCAGTATCGCCTGCCTGCCTGCATGCACCACCGTGCCTCTGCTTCAGTTCAGTTATCTGGACAACTTCTTATCAACAGAGGACCTTACCCAAATCTGTTTTTGGCTCGAGTAAACACCAGAAGTGATGAGGAAACGTTGAACCAGAGGAAGCTGCTTGAATGATCACACCGCAGAGTCCAATATCCGTGAAAGACGGATACAATGGCTCATCACAATGTGCTTATTAGTCATGCCACCGATAAGAGCACCCGCAGTTTACATCAGGACTTCTTCGCATCTACTAATCGCATCCACTGCAGTCTGCGCTGTGTTACACCGCAATGACCTCGTTGTGTATTTCCTGTCTTTTCTTTCTCTTCATCAGCTTTAAAAATCAAAAGTCTGATAGTGTGAACGATCAGAAATGCATGAATCTGATTTGTATGTGCCGACAGTTGCTCTGGTGATATGTGTGTGTTATTACAGTACACACTGTATTTGACTAATTGTAATGTTCTGATGTCTCTGTAGGGCTGCAGTCTGGAAGGACAGAGTATGATGCTGGAGAGCGATTATGACACGACGCCCGACCACTCTGAGCTGGAGGAGACTGGGTAAGAACATTTGTTTTAACTTTGTACCCACCTTTGCAAAATGGTTTCTTTCTAAAGAGAGTGTAGATTTTAAAAGCTGTTTTCTCTGTGAATGTGTTTATGTTTATATTTCCCACACTGATGCAGTTTATTTGATCAAACTTGTTGGTTTTTCAAATTATACAGCAACTCTTTTAAAGTACATTTCTTTTCATATTAAGTTTGCACATACATGCACTATCTTCTGAAGTAAAATGTTGATGAAGGGAAGCAAAGAGACGGAGAAATGGTGATAGATGGGTGTTTCTGGTGCTGGAGATGATGACATCATCGAAGCAGAAGGTCACACAAAGGGAGAGGTGGAAGCTAGACTAATATTAGCTTTGACAGATGTTTAGAAAGCCTCGCTGATTGGAACAGTCTGGCTGTACAGGACTATGTTTACATTGCACCTTGCACCTGCCTGACGTAAGCAAGCAGTTGCAAAAAGTCAACATGAGCCAGAGCCAGTGGACCTGCGCGTCGGGTTGTTGTTTCACTATTTACAAACATGTAGTGCGGACTATAGTCACTGCTGTTGGCTGTGGTGTTCTCTACTTCTGACTGTTATACAATTTTAGTGCTTTTTTTGGTAAGTTTTTCATAAGCGTGAAGCGTTGTTGTAATCCCAAATGATAAAATAAAAGAATCAGAATCCAAAACCCTGTTTAATTGTTATGAACTTATGTATGAGCTGCAATGCATATATAGCAGTAAGCCGTGATTTCAAGCAATTGTTTTCTTTTCATTTGTAGCAGCCCTCGTCCAGCCTCTGAAGCAGTGGAGGCACGGGAGGAGGGTGAGGAAGATGCCGCCCTGCCATGCACAGAGGATGTCATCTGTAAGACCGAGCAGATCACTAAGAACATACAGGAGCTTCTGAGAGCTGCCCAGGAGACCAAACATGAAAGGTAGTTTACCTAACAATTTAAATCTCACACATGATTTGAAGTGTTGTAAACAACAATCCTCTGTCTCAGCTGCGTCTAGGTCAGATTTTCAATAGTTGTCCTCAGGGTCCAGGACCCTGCAGCTTTTCATTCCTCTTAGCTGGCTCTCCAGTGACTGATTAACACCTGACTTTCATATATACATAGTAAACCAGCAGCTCTCAGTATGTTGAGCCTCATGGACAGGCCTCTGTCCTTATCTCTGCTGGAGGTAATGCAGCTGACAGGAAATGCCACATGACCACGTACTCCCCTGTGACCTGGCAAATCCACAGCAAGTTAGTTTAGTCCAACAGGTGTCCTCTATTCATTTCCTGCTTTTTTTATCATGACGTTATTATATATTAGATATTGAGCATTTTTACTGCATCCCAGTGTAAATATTTCTAAGTGAACTCTACTTATTAAGACGTCTTCACAATGATGAAAGGCTAACAGTGGAAAATCTTACCTTTTTATTATTCTTCTGTTTCATTTTGTGAGAAATATTGCAGCTATTTGTTGGCTTGACTTGGTACTGATGCTTAGAGAGTGGCCACACCTCGACCTAGTTCCAGCTCTTTGGTTTGTTTTTATATGAAACTACAGTAAGTACTTCTCTCCGTGGCTTCATGGTCTAATGCAGGCTTTCACAGGTTAGAATATTGGTCTCTTCAGCCAAATGAAATTGCTTTGTCTTTGAGTATAAGTCAGGATGTTTGTGACAGCCGTTTACTTTGAAGCCTCAACAACCGCGCTGTCTACTCGCCCGGTGTTTTGCGCTGGTTATATCATAATAAGGAATGTTGTGGTAGCTGTTTCGCATTGTTGTTTCTATACATGACACAGGACTGGTTGATCTGCCTTTTTGTTTCTTTCTCCTGCAGCTTCCTGCCTTGTTCAGAAAAGATCTGCGTGGCTGTGAAAGAGATGGCCGCCCTGTTTCCCAAGGTAAGATTACTCCTAGCAACAGCTTGACGTCTCTCCCCCGAGCAATTAAGGGATTTGTGGTTTGTTTGAAAACAGCCAAAGGGAATATTACTTGTTTAGATCAGGTGGGACCTTTTCATTGCATTACTTAGTTTTATGTTAGCCATTTATCAGATCACTTTGTTGTATGTTTACTCACACACGCGCATCCCCCTGACCATAATGAGGGTTTATTTATGAAGGTTGTCATTGTCAGGCGCTTATCGAGTCTCCATCAGTCCCTCCTTTCCCTCACAGAGGCCGTCCTCGGAGACCGTGCGAGGGTCTCTGTGTCTGCTCACTTCGAGTGCCAGCCGGCTCCATGGAGAGTGCCAAAAGGCCGCGGAGCTCAACCCCTGCCCGTCGGACATCCAGCTGGTCACTCAGCAGGTCATCCAGTGCGCCTATGACATTGCCAAAGCTGCCAAGCAACTTGTCACTGTGACAACCAAAGAAAACAACAACTAGCTAAAAACCCAAAGACATTCCTGAAAACCCCTAAAATAGTTTATCCATCTAATTTCAATTTAAACACAATTAGTTTTCTCATAATAATCAGCAATCATTCACGCACATTCCTTAAAGTAAAGTAAAGAAAGACGCACCATGCAAAATTACAGATCAATCAAAACATGTATTTATTTTGTTGTTTTTGTATCATGGTAATACAGAGTGAACAAATCTACAGCTGTAGGACAAAATCTGTTCCTTACCTCACAGAGAGATAACAGTTTAATGCACACAGAATCCAAAAGTGCAATGTGTGTGTGTGTGTGTGTGTGTGTGTGTATATGTGTGTATATATAAAAAACCATAAGAACAACAAGCAGTTGCGCCTTCTACATTGTACTTTTCCACATAGAGGTCATCATTTGTGCTCCTTGAGCTCGGGTGTCTGGCAGTTCTGAGCTGCCAGAAGGGGACACAAGTCTCACCTGGCATCAAGGATCAGAATAGATCGACCTTAATCTACACCAGTGTCATCCCTTTATTTTCCTTCAGCCATTTAAAATGTGTTTTTTTAAGATGCAATGACAGTATTTTAGTCTTGAACCATTGTGATGCCACTTGCTTAGAGTTCAAATGTTTGTTTAGTGAGCAAACTGTGATTACGAAAGTAGCTTCAGTGCATTGAGCACCATGTCAGGCCAGCAGTACCAAGAGTGCACAAACCTTCATTCCATCCAGCAGGGGATTCAGTAAAGTATCCGTAGTTCTTGGAGTTCTAATGTTACAGCCATACTTACTGTGTGTGTGTGTGTGTGTGTGTGTGTGTGTGTGTGTGTGTGTGTGTGTGTGTGTGTGTGTGTGTGTGTGTGTGTGTGTGTGTGTGTGTGTGTGTGTGTGTGTGTGTGTGTGTGTGTGTGTGTGTGTGTGTGAGAGAGTGTCTGTATGTGCACCTGTGTGTATGTGTGTCACAGAGATGGCCCGTGTGAATTCCATTTTGAATCAATTTGAATAGCATTATGCAAATATATAAGATGTATGTATCTATGTAATTCTTTATCAAAAATAACCCAAATGCTATTCTATTTATAAACTGTATGTCATACCTCTAAGAAAATATCAATGTTTATTTTCATAAGCTTTTGTTTAACATGAACGCAGACTAACTTGTTCTGAGGTTTGGGACGTCTCAGCTGGCAGTAAGTTATGGGCAACTTGTGATCTCTTGTTTATTTGGTGTGGTGCTGTAACTCCAGTGTGTTAAATGCTACCAGTGGTCACATGCGTACAGCTATGGTTTACAATCACTGATGAAGTAAATGTGCCCTCAAAGTCAGAGTACTTGTTGTATAACTTGGGTCTAATGTCATTGTTGTGAGCCAGATCAGTCTCAACCAGGGGTGGAAAGAGAACCAGAATACACTGCGCACATGTAGTACAGTTCATTCATTATTACTCAAGTAAGAGCAGGAAAGCTTTCTCAGGAGGTCGCCTAACAAAGAGGTTCAAAGCAAACGTCATAGATGAGTATTACAATGTATTTACATCATCTTCAGTACAGATTATTACACCATTAAAGTCTTAAAAGTGTTTTTTGTTTTGGACCAGACCTCAAGGTTTAGCTTCTTCTGTGACCTTCCAGCTACATTGCACCGTCAAGGAGTTGCTTTTTTAAAATCATTTTGTCGAAAACATTTATTTTGTAGTGTAAACTGAAGAGAGAACTAGTTATGCCAACAGTTTTTAGCCTCCAATTACTGTTTTCCTTTGTTGCACTGATGGTCTTAATGCAAAACGATGTAACACTCCAGTAACTCAGTAATAAATAATATAGTATAATGTGCTAACATTCTCCACTATGAGCTAGTGGTCATACAGACCCAGTAAGGCTGCTTTGGCAAAACCCCCGAGTGTAATGATTTGCACAATAGTGCATTTAATTGCTTATGTGTTCAACTTTGTAAGAAGAAGAATGTGTTATTTCCTCTTTCAAAATGTCTTATGGAAACCCATTTCTGCCCATGTGATAGAAACAAAAGATCCTGTTAGTCATTTTAATGAGAAACATTCTCGAAATAATAACTATATTTAGAAAATGATTAAAAAAAAGATGATGGTAATACAAGTGTGTGTGTATGGAGTTTCTTTCCACCCCTGGTTTCAACCCTTAATATCCTGTAACTTATAGCCTACCACTGCCTGTGTGGTTAAAAACAATCCCTGCCTTAGGTTTAATAAAGTATAATTCATACCTCAACTATCTTGTCGTGTTAGTGTGTGTTGTGGACAAGCAAGCGGTTTTCAACACGCCCATGTTTAATGTCCCACCTGTTGGAGAAGCACGAGAGCGATAGGATCTGGTGCTTCCCCACCCATCTGACAAGAGTTCCGGGTTCAGCCGAAAGCTGCTCGCTGCTGCCGCGTTATCACGGCGCTCACACGGCGGGACTATGGCTCTTTTACTGGATCACCAATTCAAAGAGCTGCCTCCTGACAAGGCGATAGACACAAAGTTGTTTCTGGAAGCTGTCTCTCACATTCCTTCATTTTTTGGTGAGTATACCTTCAGCAGAACTCTTATTAAACTCATACTTGTTGTGTTTTGAGACGATAGCTGGCGCGGAGTTGTCGCTGTCACGGTCCATACTTGGCTTACTTGTTCCCCGTGACGTGTTCAAAGGACCAGTCTGATCGTGGTTATTTCACACATTCCCGAAGTGGAGCTGGCTGCACGGTGGGGATCCGAACCAGCTGTGGCAGACCTATAGAGAGACTCTTTGTTTACACATTGAGCAGAGCACACATTGGCCTCATTGTGCCTTAACTCAGACTTTTGCATTCACTGCATTTCCCCCACTCTTTCTGTACGTAAAGGCTCATTTGTATTCACCCTCCCCTCTGAGCCGGGGACATGTGTGATGAAGTCATTCATATTTCATTGCTTTGCTCTCAAATGTCTGTTTCTCTTGCAGACTGCTTGGGATCAAATGTATTTTCAGTCATCAAATCAGACATTAATGGCAATATAATGGTAAGATACTGATCTGTCTGTGTATCTTTATGCCTCTGGTGTGTTTTCATAACACTGTTAGGAATATTTAAGATGCAAACTCAATCCAAATGTGCATTTTCAGAAAATTAAAGGAGTGTATCTTAAGGATCCTGCAAAGTACATCACCCTGCAGGACATTGTGGAGGCAGAGCGAGAAGCACATCCAGCAGAATGGCCTAAAGTTGGAGCAACATTAGCTCTAATGTGGCTGAAAAGGTTTATACTCATGTTATGTCATACTGTAAGTTGAACTTTTAGCTGCTGAACTGAATTTTCTTTTAAATATACTGGGTCTCTCCTGCAGGGGTCTCCGTTTCATACAGATCCTGCTGCAGAGTTTGGCAGATGGAGAAAGAGATGAGAACAACCCCAACCTTATTCGGGTCAATGTCACCAAAGCGTACGAAGAAGCACTGAAGAAATACCACGGCTGGATCGTTCAAAAGATTTTCCATGTGAGGAAAATATCTCTCTTCTTCTTTTTAATAATTGATTGTAATATAATAGACGCGGACACAGTCTGACCACACCAATACATTTACCCATTTGAAGCTGATGTGTTGTTGCGTTTATACATTGCATTAAATCCACCAGAACCACCGTATTATAAGCTATTGTATTATATGTTAATCTTGTGCCCGTACCTTACATTGAACTATATCTTTCTTGTTTTAAATTGTTTGGTTTCTTGTTGTCTGCTGCAGGTAGCATTACATGCAGCTCCCTACAAATCCAATTTCCTCAAGGCTCTGTCAAAAGGAGAGGAAGTGAAAGAGGAGGACTGCCTGTCAAATGTGCGGCAGTTCCTGGTTAACTACACTGCCACCGTAGACGCCATCTACGAGATGTACACACATCTGAACGCAGAGCTGGACTACTCTGTTTGACGTCCCAGGACATCCGTCATTCCTTCTCAAGTGTCAGAGAAGTCCGAGTTTTTTAATAAGATTGTTTAACTTCCCCCTTTCTGTGTGCTATTTATTATTACATTGATTATGCTTTTATTAAATATTACTGCTGTATATTTGGTCTTACAATTATGAAAATGCCTTAAATTGAAATGTTATAGCAGAAGGATGTTGTTTTATATCATTTCAAGTAATTGCAGGATCTTTGCAGCAGCAAGAAGAAGTTATTGTGTGTTTGTTTTTTTAATGACATTTACAGGTGATCTTTCACCTGTTCCATTAAGAGACTAATACAAGACTGTAAACACTGTTGTTAGAAGAAACTATTTATATTAATACCTGATATTTCAGATGTTCTCTGCTTCCTGAGCCCTGGAGTTACCTCCACCTTAAACTGGAAGCAGCAGCCCTGGTAGTCATTTAACATTTTTACAGCCCATTTCAGTTGTGCATTATTCCACTTGTGCCTTGGTGTTACTGTACAGATACACCATGTTTTCAAATTAAATTCATAATCAATAGATTTATCCTACTTTATCTACAAATCAAGTTAGCAGAGCCAGAACTATTTATCTGAGGGCTGAACTCGTGTGGAGTCTGTGGTGTCTGTGGTGTGTCCCTGTCTTCTATAACATAAACATAATGTTAAACCATATCATCACGTGTGCATTTGTTGATAACTTATAATATCCATATTTCCTATATGAATACTTATAGCTGGCTATGAACTGTTATAAAATGTGTTCTTATCACAATATCTCAATGTATGACTTAAAATAAAAATAAAAGTGTTACTACCTCGGTGAACGACTCTTATTAATCACACTTGCAGTTCATAAGTTCCCCTCTAGGTGGCGATATTTACTTAGTTTTGTCTTTTCTAAAGCTCCTGCATGAAATATTATATGTTCAGTGATAGAAATCATACACTATCTGCAATGTAGATACAGATCCAGTCTTGTCAGATTTAAATGACTGAACAGCCGTTCTGATTTGTTTTTAATTTAGCAAGAGTGGGTTTGTGCATTTTCAAAAGCTCCTTTGGTTGACCACAATTTGATTTGCTCTCAGCTGAAATATTTTCGAGGCTGATTGCTGAAAAACATCAGCAGCAAATTGGAGGAAAATCCTCTCTTCTCGTCTCCTAATCCCCCACATCAACCAAACCTTTCCCTCTGCCCAGTCTTACTTATCTGAAGTGTGTCCCAGAGGCCAGAGTGGCTCTGGTTCCTCTCTCAGAGGAGCCTGAGCTAATCGTCTCTGCGCGAGAGCAAGAGGAGCATGTCTGTAATCCTGTAGGTTTATCAGCAAAGCGGCCTGGCTGTCGACTGACGGGATGGAAAAGCTCCAAGCAAAGCCAGGACACAATAGGCTAAAGACGGGAAATCATTTACAACAAAGCCACTGACCTTTAACTCTGAAATATGTTATCTGCAATGAGGTCATCAATTGATTCTTGCAGTTTAATTCCCAATCGTGCATCTAATGCCATTATTCACGCCATCTAGCTTATTTGTTTTGTAATGGTCTACTTAAAATGGGTGCACATTTTCACGTCTATGATAACCTAAAGCACATTACTGCTATAGGATCCAATTTAGGAGGATAAATGAAGCAAAATAAGAGGTGCAGGCACACCGCCATCTAAGATTAGCAATTTAATAGCTGGATAACAGCGAGCCCATTTCTACATAATGTGAACAGTAATATGCGTGTGGCTCCATCTTCAAGAAAACATGTATTTTTCATACACAAATGTAATACTAGAGAAGGAAAAAGTGCCTGTACATTTTCATTTACACATATGAATTTTGAAGTATTCATGGGCTTCTGCCTCAAGCGATGGCCATCCATCTAACACTAACATAACTCACTTTGATAACAGAATTCACACACAGACACACAGACCTAAGGATGGATTTACATCACATTATAAACCTGAGATCCTGCAGTGAAAAGAGAGATCTTAATAAAATTAGATCTATGACTGAAAAAAAGAGACTTGCTCGGTGGTTAAGCTTTAAATCCTTTTTGCAATAAAACCAGAAAAATGTCTCGTCTTTCCACAGCTCGTTTATCATACATGAATATAATAATAATATGTCATTCACAGCTGCATGTCTGGCAGATAATGTTATAATACGTAATAACACAAACTGTGTGCTGGGTTTAGAAAATGTAATTTACTTGACAATCCTTATTAAGAAGAGGCTAAAAAAAGGGTTGAGGGATTAGGGTCATACATTGCAAAATGTAGTTATTCCAACAACATACTTCATGGAGAGCACTCACATGTTCATATATAATAATTGCACTTTATAATTATAGAGACAACTCAACAGGCTGACATAAATAAATAGCATTACAGAACCAGTGCAGACACACAAAGAGCTACTCAGTCATACATCTTACACCATCAGAGATATTATAGCCCTACAAAAGAAGATATTGTAAGTTATTCAGGTCGCCTACTCTCTAACATGGCACTCATATTTACCCAGATGTTGTCCAACGTTGTCACAACCCACCAGAGATTATTTCATTCAAGAAAAATGTTCCAAACAACCTCTTAAAATAAAATAGAAATGCCAAAAGAAATACAAACCGAAGAGCTCATCTTGCTCGGCCTGAATTGCCACAGTGTTGATTTGGATACAGTCCGAATACATTGTGCTGAGCATGAATACATTGAATCAATCAAGATGTTAAATTACATAACTTTGTCTATGGCTGCGTATAACAAAATATGTTCACATTTTTTTATACTAATGATGCAAATGTGCATCATATTGCAGAAGCCAGGGCACTGCGTCTGTGTGGGGGGTCACTGAAAAGTGGACGAAAAGAAAATCACAAGCCGACAAAAGTTCAGTTAATAATGAAGGAATGTTCAAATAAGAAGTCATTAAGTCAAAAATATATTCACAAAAACGGTTACCAGCGATCCTTTCCAGATTCAAGTACATGTTTTAAGAAGGGTACCAAATGATTAAATTTCAGTTCGGGGGGAGGGGGGGGGGGGGGGGGGGGGGGGGGGAAATCACCTGCAAAATATACACTTCATGTTAAAATGATGGGAAATTCTGATTGGGTGCTCAGCTTCAGTATTCATATTTGATGGCCATTTAAGATACAAAAATAGAACATGGAAAGTCCACAAGATAAACCTGTATCTTAAGTCGTGATTATCGTTTACCTTTTTCCGGCTCGTGACACAAAGCCTTCTACAAATACAGCACATGCACAAACTAAAACGCCCCGTCTCACTCTCATAGACATCTACACTTCCATCGTCTATAAAAAGCTTCAGCGTCCCGTTGTGTGGCAGCACAGCGTGTCTTATCTATAGACAGGGAGCTGGATGTGGCTTTGCTGGTGGTGCTCCAGTGGCGGAGGCATCCCCATGGCTTCGTAACCCCGGCCCAGCATGCTCTCTTTGATGCAGGGAGGATGGATCTCGCTGATGAGGCACTCCAGAGACTGCAGGCTACTGCTAAGTACTGCAGCGTGGCACAGGCTAGAACTAGGCAGCCCACAACAGAGGTTTTGGTCTGTGCTGTAGGACTGGGTATGAGGAGGAAGTGGGGGGTGGAGCTGCGGCTGGTGTCTCTGTTGGTGGTGGTGTAGACGGTGGTTTGGGTGGAGATAGGGATGGGAGAGCCCCAGGTCTCTAGGTTTGCCTGCGCATGTACCCGTCGCCAGCACCTGAGAAGCATAACAGTCGCTGTCCCAGAGAGGCGCGTAGTACTGTCCGACAGAGAACTCCCCCTGCATGGCGGCGCAGTTGAGAGGGGAGCTGCTGACTCGCTCCTGCCCAGCGCCCACACTGGCAGGATGAGGCCTGTACGACAGCTGTGAGGAGCACGGCAAAGGGAGGCAGGTTTCAGGAGACTGGCCAACCCCAGCCTCTGCGGCTCTGTGCCT
Organism: Cottoperca gobio; assembly: GCF_900634415.1. Taxonomy (NCBI): domain Eukaryota; kingdom Metazoa; phylum Chordata; class Actinopteri; order Perciformes; family Bovichtidae; genus Cottoperca; species Cottoperca gobio. The sequence continues at coordinate 15,422,189 of NC_041366.1, read as the reverse complement.
CTGAGCATTGTTACTCACGCTGTACATCCTCACTGCTCCCTGGTGATAGGGCGGCTGCTGCTGCTGAATTTGATGTTTATTCTGCCACACCGAGTAGTCTCCTTTCTCCAAGTATCCCGCTTTGGCTATGTCAGCACTCTGTGTAGGTAGCACTGCCCCCGTGAATGCGAGACTGCTCTGGGGCGGCAAGCCTAGGACAAAGTCTGAGTCTGAATGTGCCACAGCAGCCACAGCCTGCAGAGAGGGGCTGGCTCGAGCCTCTCCCCCCAGCTGCAGGGCCTGGCTGTGGGGGACTCTGCTCATCTGCCTCATCAGGCTTTGAACCTCTGCCAGCTCAGACTGGGGGGCCAGGCTCTGATCTCCGGAGGCCATCCCTGCGTTAGAACACAGCGTGTCAATGGGAACATCATGGGGCTTACACGAGCTTATATGATAGGCCTTATGCCCGTGCCTGACTGTGTAGCCATCATTCAGAGGATTATTATACGGTGCCACAGAAGTCTGGGTGTTTACATGTCTAGTCCTCCTGCCCTCAGGGTTTTTCACCACACCTTTGACTACGACAGAGGCTTTGATGACGGCTAGCAAACCCTGATGGTACTGGTGTGAATGGGGGCTACAGTGTTGGCCTGTAGTGTCTAAGCCGTTGACGGTTTTGTTCAGCTGTTTATGTTGTGGCACCCGGACGTCAGACGGGAAGATTTTGATAGACAGTGGGCTGTTGGCGTTCCTCTGGGCGAATGCATCCAACTCTGCAGGAGAAGGGTACCGGGAACTCATGGAGGCTGGCTCCCCTGGGAAGAGAGCAGACAAAAACAAGTGATTAGTTTACAAGCAGCCCAGAGAAATCTGAAACCTGTTTTGGGGAATAATGCCAGACATCAACATGTCCTATAAACTCATTTTAAAAAAAGGAGGGAAACACCTCCAGCACAGTTTGATCAGTGCTTAATGAAATTAATTTAGACTTAGTTCAACCCAGAATAAGGTTACCCTGGGAAATCAAGACGGGAATTGGCTGATATAGATAGGAGAGGACATAATTTTACTGAAATGTCTCCAAATTAGATTTATTTGATGACATTTAGCGGTTAAACCACAGCAGGGTTCGAGCAACACCATTCCCGTCTATGAAATTTCCACTTTTATGAACCTGAACCGATTCTACTATTAAGCTCAGAGCCTAAACTGTGAAGGAAAAGTTGATGCAGATGGAAACTGAGCAATCACCAAGAGCACTGCTGAATTGTGTGCAGGGAAGCTGACGGGACAAACGAAGATTGGATTTAAACACTATTATTCTAGCAATTTCATGGCTGCTTAACTCCTAGCGACAAAAGGAAATATGGAAAAAGGCGTCCCCATTTAAAAACAATAAATCACCTGGTAGAAATCACCGCCACCTTTCAGAGTGACACTTTTATGGAACTCCTGACATAAAAAGAAAAAAAAAAAGGCGCTGAAATTAACCTGAAATCATAGCACGCAAAAGAACAAAGCTGTAATCTGCAATAAAAGGGCGAAAAATAAAAACAAAACACTTCATTTCATTTTCAATAACACAACCAATTCCAGCTATGCAGGGGAGAGATCACTTGTTGTTCCCATTTGAAATTGATTTGGGAGTTCATTTCATTTCAGGCTTACAGTGAGCCTCCCGACTGTGAAAATGAATCAATCGACAAGATCCATCTCATGAAAGAAAGAAAGAAAGAAATTGGGTGTTTAAAATGGAGGAAAGGAGGTAAGGTGGATTGTTCAATCCATCCAGCAATTTCCCAGCGGAGCCGAAGGAACAGCACCATGGTGCCAGGAGCATGAATGAATTCTACAGAGAAATACAACAAAGCACAACACTGCCTATTATGTAGCACAGTGTAGTGCTGCAATAGAAAACCCCGACTTCTGGGATGTTGGAGAAGTGTTCAAACTGTGTGCAACATCAAGATGTGAAAAGATGATTTCTGGCCTTTGGCTAAAAGCTGAATATTCATTACCAGAAATGATATGTAGAAGAGCTTCGCATTCCACCAGCTTAGATGATGAGAAGCGATGACGGATTTAAACACACGCACACACACACACACACACACACACACACACACACGCACGATAATATTTCTCAAATTACAAAGATGGATGATTTTAGCGAAACAAGTTCAGTCGTTTCTTGTGCGGTAAAATGTCGGTGTCGAGCCCTCCCATGCTGCGATCGGCTCGCTGTTCCACAAACACTTCAAACACTTTGAATGCTAACACGTCTTCACGGGGTGTCTGATATTGTTAGTCCGGAGATTACAGCCCTGTCAGAGCCGCGGAGACACAACACAGCTGCACTTCCCACTGTGGCGGCCCTAACGTGGCACTATGGAAACCTCATTAGCAAATAGGCCTTCCCCACTCTACATTCACATGTTTATCATCGGAGGACCACTCCTGAGAGACATATGCATTAAAAAAGGGATCATTTTAGCTTATCCAGTGTTGAAACTGAGATCAGAAACACCACGACAGGCATTGAAGCTGCTCTAAATTACAACCAGGGGTAATAGTTTCAACCTCGGGAGGACTTTAATACCAATCAGTGGTGTTAGATGGCTGTAAACGGAGAACAGCATGCTTCCCAAACCATGCGGTGGCAGTAATAAAAAGTATATCTTGAAGTTATTCTTTACAATATTCCTTCCTGCAAAACACAAGTCAAATAGTGTCTACACTTAGTGGTTCATTAAATACAATCTGGCAGTCTTCCCCTCTGAAAGTGCCAAGAAGGCAAGATGCCTACTGTGTAGAGCCTGCTGCCTCACCCAAACGCTCAACATGAGGGCACACGCATACTGGTGAAAGTGATAATTGATGACGTGCATTAAGTATCGCTTCCATGGTTCTCTGCAGGTGTCCAAGGAGGTTATGTGCACCATCGAAGGGAGGGTATTTTAAAATCAGTCGCTCCCATCTAATTTTGGCCTTTATCCTGAAAAACAAGCAAAACAAAGCAAGTAGAAATGAAATAAAACCAAGCTTCTGACTTATTATTAAGTGCAAATATATTCAGCCCTTTTAAAATCCCAGGAATTTGAAAATGCAGCACAAAAATGTACGAGCCAGTAATTTTCACCTCGCAGATGAAAATGTCTGAGCTGCAATTCCAACATAGGCTGGTTCCTTTAATCATCCCATGTTGCCTTTAGGATATGAATGTATTCATACCGATATTAAAGCAGGTTTGCATTAATGCATTTTTAGTACGTAAATCATAAACACATAGGCCAGAAGAAAATGTTTTGCATACACTAAACTGAAAACGGGTCATCTTTTGTGAGTTAACAAAAGCATTTTTTAAACTTTACATTTCCTTGTGAAATGCTTCCCCCCCCCCCCCCGTCTTTCTTCACGGAGAGGTGCTGCGGTCACAAAATCAAAAAAATTCAGCGGTGTAAAATAAAGACGAGAAATTCAAACAGATATCAGGCTGTTCGCATGACAACGGGGGAAAATGGCAGCTATTGTCAGGTAAGGAACGGCGGCGTGATAATTAGCAGTCTGACCTTAAGCACTTAATCACCCTGAACCTGCAGACAGCACACCGTTTCACTCTTCAGCCCCGACGGAGAGCAAGTCACTTTTCCATGGAGTGCTTACAAAATGAAATTCTTTGACCCTTAACATCCCCCCCCCCCCCCCCCCCCCACTACTTGCTTTTTGATTGAAAAGCTTGTTTTTCCTTTTTATTTCCCTCAGAAAATCTGCATAATGACACCGATGCATCTGCAGCCCCTCGATGGATACATTTAATAGTCCAACCAGTCGGGCTTGAATGTTCTCTCGGTTGGAAGGGGCTCCACACATTAAAACATGCGGCTCAACTGTTGTGGCACCACGCTGAGCGAAACTGGCACACTTTCACAGGAAACACCTAATCCCGATTTCCTCTTTCCATGCAGGGGACGTGCACAGTCGGGGGTGGGGGGCCAATTATAAACTCAATCACCACTATTATATTATGCGTGTGTGTGTGACTTAAAGAAAAGAGATTTTTATAAGTATTAGCCGGAGAATATTCTGGAGGGATAAAACATTGGGTACTTAACATACTGTGGTATATAAATGGGCTTTCATAACCCTGATTCCACCCCCATACAATCCCACTCGATGCTGTGTGCCACTTTAAAACTGGCTAATCTTTTTCCCGTGGTCACACTTGAAGCCATTCCCCCCCCCCCCCCCCCCAGATTAGACCTCATTGTTTCCGAGCAGTTTCAGTTAATCACTAATTTATGGGCAAAACAAGCCCCGAAGGCAGGGCTGAAAGCGGCAGTTGGACATGCTCATTGCGTTTCCAAAACCACGGCTTCCAAATATTACAAACCCAGAGGGCGAACATAAGACAAAAACATTAAAAATGACCACTGCACATGATTCCCACGTGAGAGTAAACTAAAACGCATACATTATTCCTTGTTAATATCCATACATGTTGGCTCAACAACATCCCACCGTTCTTTGATCTTGAAAACACTTTGGTGAGATAACATGTTTACGAGCGTCTAATCCTCAGCAGGAACATGGCACTGGGAACTGGCAGTTAATTACAGAACAGCGCTTCACAGCAGGCATGAATCCTTGTTTACCTCACCAATAATCCTGATGTTTAAAATACACTGGCCTACCTTAATAACCAGGGACTGAGCACAGCACAACCTATGTCTCTAGTACCATGGCAACCTTCTCTACGCACCCAGTCATTAGATGCATGTAATTAATTGGCCCAGACTTCATTCATCTCTTTGAGACGAGCTTCTGCAGTTGACTATCTGCTGATTAGACAAAGTAATAAGATCAAAACTAGCAGCTGCTAGGTCATCGCTCCCAATTTAGGCCATAAATTGACAATAAAATGTATTTATTTTGCATCAACTATATAATTATGTGCTAATAATACTGGATATTGTTGTTGTTTTGATGGATTATACAAGTCACTTTCCATCTTTCAATCACATTTCAAAACATTCAGTCGGTACAGTTTGAAGTTAAAGTAATCGCTTTTTTAAAGCTTATTTTTTTAGGCTTTTTCTGCCTTTATTGACGGCATGAGATTATGAAAGGGCGGGGGAGAGAGAGAGAGGGAATGACAAGCAGCAAAAGGGCCAGTTCGGATTCGACCCCCAAGCCGCTGCGGCACTCAGCCTTTGAATGTGGGTCGCCTGCTCTTCCCGGTGAGCTACCGGGGCGCCAGAGCAATCAATTTCTTGGCCTGGTGCTGGATTTGAAGCACTTCTACGGCTTGAACAGACATAAACCTCTAACCATTACAAAATATGAACAACCGTGTAGAAAATATAGCTTTTTCTTGCGTCAGCATACTTATCCATTAATATTCATCTCCCATTGGGTTAAAATAAGATTGTTAATGCCTCCATGTGGTTCTCTCAACCTAGCAACGCAGAGGACCATTAGAGAGAGATAAGTAGGCACAGGACACGCCGACACGCCGACACCGGAACTCTTAAATCTCACTCACACTAACCTCTCTATTTACGAACTTTCGTAAAACGCACGAAAATAAAAAAACAGACACTCATTCACCCCATTTTCACATGCCTCCCTCTTTCCATGTCAGTGATCTCCAGAGTAACCTCGGGGTTGAACACTTAGTTATGTGTGCTCGAAGAGGCTCTGGCGAATACTCCTTTGCACCAGTGTCACTCCTCATTTGTTTCTGTGCCGCTTGGCCCAGCTTGGGCAAACTTTCCCCTCTCAGAGCCGACCCATGCACAGGCCAGCAGCGTGGGAAAAAGCATGTCCAGCCCCTGTGCTTTCAAGCTGAGATAGGAGCTCTCATTCACTCTCATCACATAATTCCTAATGCTCGTTTTCTCAGAAATCTATCCCATGGGTTTTATGTGGCCGAGAGCTTTCATGTTCCGTGCCTTCAATTTATTGATGGCTAAAAATGAAAATGGCTTTGAAAAGCGAAGCGGCGACTAAAGACCGTCCCTATTTAACTCAATCCAACAGCGACTCATTTAATGAAGAGGCCACACAGACTGAGCTCCCATCAGCAGTCTATTCCCTGCGGTTGTGCTTGAAATGTCAGGCGAGAGTTGGAGGGCGCTGCACTACGCACAGTCGCAGTACATAAAACTCAATGGGGGGGGGAGGGGGGAATGGCCCTGCAGGTAAACAGGATGCACCCCTGGTTCTGCCCGAGGCAAACTAGGCCCTTCTGTTCCAGCGTTTAGCAGACAAGTGCTCCATTGATTCCCAATTAATATTTAATAGCAAAAAAGACAAAGAGGCATTTCACCTGGGGAGAAAAGATGGGAGATGGAGCGTAAGAGGGGGGGGGGGGGGGGGGCGGAGTACAAAGAGGAGTACAGATGAATACACATTATTTGGCTACAAGTACATAAAAAGGAGAAATACTAATGCTAAACACCATCCATGCTTTTGGTCAATTAACTACACGGTCGCCATGACAACACAGGTGTTTTCACTTACTTCAGCCGATTAGACCGCATCTAAGGATTGAGTGGGTATTCATACATCTCTCCCGTTAGTCTCGTGGCACCTGTTAGATCAAGAACACTTTTATGGTTCTTTTAAATATATGGACTTTGACGACCTCAGAAAACCCCAAGTGTGGGTCCGCCTGAGAGTAGGTCTAATTATCCAGTATAATTGAAAACACCTGTGTGTACGTGCAGGTGGCAATGAAATCCGATCATTACGGGGTCATCTGATGTTGTGCCTGCTATACTTTCCATCCTTCCTAAAACACACAGTCACTATGAAATACATACTGCAGGTTAGATCAGATTTCATGATGAATCGACAAAGCTGATGAGAATACACCGGCTCATGCAGATGAACCCAACATTTACAGGCGCTTCTCCGCTCTGCAAACAGATGTGCACATGTGTAATATGGGCTAAGCTTACATTGATGGTCTAACTATAGAGATACAGTCAGAGAACAAAACTGAATGTACGTAATGTTACTGGTCAATATTTGCATTGTCATGCTTTCTATGAGACCACAGTCTGAGCCGTACCCTTTCATTACATTTACAACGATCCCCGTTTCTGCAGCAAAGATCTTTTTCCATGGATCAAACCACATTAAATATATGCATATTTAAGTAGAGGCTCAAAATAATAACACCTATAGCAAGGATCTTTAAAGGACCAAATCATTTCATGCCTAAGTACATTCACAAGGCTAAAAGACAGTTATAGATCTTCAATATAGCTGCAGCCTGCATCCAAGTATAAAGACACCAGCACATTTTTAAAGCAATCGGGAAAAGGAAACCACAGCAGAATAACTTCATTTGTGCTACTATGATCTTATTATGTGAATGTAGACTGTCCAGGAAGACCGCTGCACAAACAGCATGGGAGGTAGAGTAACCCACATAAAGGAAGGCCGTATCAGACCATGAAGGAAATCTGCAAACAAGTCGCATTCAATCAATTAACTAAAAGAAATCCAATAACAAATGTCAGTCCAGGTTAGGTTGAGACACCCACTCAACTTTTCGGTGACTGCAGTATAATCAGTCACGATGAAGGTCAAACAACACAGACTCGGAGCGCTTTCTGCACAAAATGTGAACATCATTAGTAACCCTGTATGCGAGTTGATTAACTCTGTAATTTTAGAGTCCACTTTGACCTGCATGCATATGCTCTGCAGGAGCGCACTGATTAGTAGCCCAATTAAAAGGCATCATCATCATCCTCATCATCATCAGGAGGCCCATTATTTTACATTTCTAGAAGCTTCAGAGCAGCTGAAATCTCAGCGCAAAGCCAAAACCACGCATGAGCTTCACGTGCTCTTGGAGACGAAAAGGTCAAGGTGAATATGATTGATTCAAAAGTAACTCTGGATACATGACTAAGATCTTACTAGCTAACAGTATTTTCCATGTTGGTATCTGTATAGTACTTGCAGCCTGTCCTCTCAGGCAAAATGTCTTCACATGTGTGATGTACACTCACCTTTGTGGCTGCACGGCTGCAGTGGCGGTACTGACAGCAGTAATGGCGGTGGTGGAACATCAAGGCTTTTGGGTGTGCAGGCCAGACTCTGCGACAAGAGGTCCTGCCGTCTCTGGATACAGGCCAGCATGATAGTTCTCTATGGCTGCACACAGCCTGGGTAAACCTGCTGGAATAAAACAAAAAAAACAGGGTTTAACTCTAAAGCCAATACACCTGATATAACAGTGATTAAACAAGATAAATCTACAGACATGCCATCGGCTCTGCAAGGCTGTACTTAAGAACAGCTGTGCTTCGAGCTAAATGCTGACATGCTCACAATAGCAATGCCAACATGCTGATGTTAAGCACTCATACTTGAACCATGTTCACCATTATTACATTGGAACAAAAGGTAGAGCTGAGGCTCATGAGAATGCCGTTGGTTTTGCAGTTATTATAATACGAGACATTAAAGTTCATGGCAATCCATCAAATCGTCGTCGAGACATTCAGAAGCAACATTTCTGTTGTTTTTGTCAAATGTCTCGAAAACCTAATACCTGCAAAACCGATGGCTTTCTTATGTTACTTTGAGGTAATCAGTAGATCTCGGCACCGTTAATGTCAGTTCCAAATTTCATGTTGATCGATCCATAAGCTGATGAGATTCTTCAGTCCGGACCAAAGTGTTGAACTGACCGACAGATCGAGATTGACATCTTTAGAGCGACGCCGCTACTGTGGCTTAAAAAACAAAAAGGGTTAACCTCACAAGAGATTATTTGATCCTGCAGCAGCTCCGTTTGTGTCTTTTGATCTTAAAAGTTTTTGTGATTGCATAGTTAGGCCACATAGTTGCAAGCATCACTGGAGAGAAAGTAGATGCCAACTTTAAAACATTCACCCATCAGTTTGATGTTGGAAGAAAACTGCAAGCTTGCTGGTAGAGAACACTAAAACCCCATAGGAGGCTCTCGTCTTTAAAACATATTTTCCATATTACTTCAGTAGCTCACAGATCTGAAACTCTGCAACCACTGGGGTCCTTTTACCATATTAAAATTCAGGAGCCCCTCTCTGAACTGCCGGGGATTGTGCATTCAAAACAGTAATGACGACTCCATCTCCTCCTTCTTCCTCGTTGTTATGATGGCCCTTTCCTGTTATCAACCTTGTTCTGTCGCTTGCAATGACACAGATCATTTACAAGGCCTCCTGCAGCCTCAGGTTTAGGCTGCGTTTATTCTTCTCGAAATGTTTGGCCGTATTGATCAGCAGAGAAAGCCAACAGCAGCTCTCTCCTTAAAAATAAGGCTGCGCTGTTTGTAGAGCTAAGTATTGTCAGAGGAATAGAGAGACTGTGTCTGAAAGACAAGGCGCCTCACCAAAGATGTGCTGATTGAGGCAATCATTTTGAAGATAAAGCCAGGCATTGAGGACATATTTCAGCGATAATAGCATTTGACATTCTCTTTGATTATCTGACAGAGTCACCAAGTCTGAATGCTACCACTGCAAAACTAAAAAACCCCAGAGGCTATCGTAAAGTAGTCCCTACTGTATATGAATCAGGTATAGACAGACAACTGCAATCTATGCTACAGACAACTACTGGCATTTAGGTAACTAATAGATAATAGGTCCAATGATTAGAGATGGGAAGAAACATTTTCATTACAATGCATTAGTCCCAACAAGGTTAATATAAGCCTGCAGCACACAGCTGTCAGACTGCCTTTATTCTTGTTCGGTTTTAAGGTTCTTTTGGATTTTTTGCTTTCATTTCTGCCTCAGAGTCCAGAGGGCAGCTAAAGCGAGTCGACCGCAGAACAGAGTGTTCAGTGACGAGCTGCAGAGACATGATTACCTTCGGCTCAAAAAAAAAAGAAGAGACAGAGTGGCTTTCATTTTACTCAGGTGCCAAAAAAAACATTCCCTCACTCTTCCCTTTCTCGTGTACCTGCTCCCCTCCTCCGCTCAACATCTGTCCCTTGGTGACAAGCTCACTTCAAACCGCTCTGTGCAACCTGTCTCATCTGAGCACACACACACACACACACACACACACACACATCTGAAGAGCTAAAAGCCTCAGCATGGTCAGATTCCATTTAGAAAATAATGGCAATTTCACAACAAGCCTTCCATTACGGCACAATCGTCAAGAGGGAGGTGCCGCAAACGCAGAAGAAACACAAGGGAGAAAAGGTTTCTCCAGGGAAATCCCTTCACTAGCAGAAAATGAGACGTGAATTGGAACACCTTCCATTACTCCTATCATTTGCAGCTGGAATAAAATACATCAAGGTGGGCATTATAATTCAAAGAGAAGCCAGCAGTGGCTTAAAGAAAGAAACTTTCACAGAAAGCAGAAAAGGGAGCTAGACATGAAGCGTAAAGTGCAAGTAATGATGGTATCTTTCATCCTGCCATCTAAATTTTAAATTTAAAGGATTTTATGAAAACTTAAGCTTTAATTTGCCTTGAGTAGAATTACCCGCAAAAAAGGGAAGAGAGAAACAAGATCAAAGTGATCCCAGAATGCATGATACTATCTGGGCCAAGTTATCAAGCTATATCAACTCTCCAGTCCTTCATACGATGTCCTGCTCAACCCATCATATCAGGATATCGTGCAATAATGCCTGCAATAATAAAGAAATTAGGTACATAGTAACTGCAAACTCAGCTATCTTGAAAATGGAAGTATGTAGCATAGTTCAACTCAACCTTCACAAATGAGGTCAAGAACTTTTGTCATTAACAGAATAGTCAGTGTGCCTACAATTAGCTATCCAATCAGCATCTAACCTGCCTTTGTGCAAGCTATTATGGTAGAGGTTATAAACCAGTTTTTTCACTTCTCACATTTCCTTTCAAAGTCTATACTTTGGCACTTCCCATGTCTTCGAAGTTCACATATTCAAGGACTTCTCAAACATGCATAATAAGAAAAAGAGCACAAAGTTTAAGCTGCAAGGACGGCTAATCTCCTCCACTCTCAGGCGACATCCATGCAGCTGATAAGCAGGATGATGGGGTCCACTGAGGGCCTGCCAGGGAGATAAACCTTGTGCTTTGCAGTCCATCTAACTGTCCCCGAAGGATGTCCTGCCAGATAAATTCCCTCGCCATTGACAGGATGCAAAATGCCATATTTTCCATTTCACAATTGTGTCTTCTGTCCTCGGATCAGTAGAGGAAACTTTGTGAGAGATAAGGTGAATTAAAGAGCCATGCAGGCAGTGATGGAGAGACTTTATAATGGCTGCTTTGGTTTAACAGGCAGATAGCGGATGCCTTAAATGTTAACTGAATTTTAATGGCATGTCAGCCTTTTATCTTGAGAAAGCTATTCATGTCTCTTCAAAAATAGCACAATACATATTTATGCTGTAAGAGGAAGAAGTTAAACCTCAGACAGACAATCGAGGCAATGTGGATCATATGTTTTAAGATGTTAAAGCTGGCTATGCATGATCGGTTTTTACCTGTTTGGCTGTACAAAACGGCAGCTTAATAATAGCCATCAAATAAGGAAAACGCCCTAAATTACACAGGGACTCAGACACAGCATCTGTCTGACCTTCTGGAGCCTTTTATGAGTTCTCACAGTATCAAGGGTCAGAGCGAAGATAGACAAAAATTGCAAACAGGGAGGCTCCCTCTAAACAAACACAAAATGCACATAATAAAGTTACACACTGGCTCCACACAGACACACACACACACACACACACACCCTCACCCTGCCACATTCACACCCCTACCATCTCAGCTCCTGTTGGCAGTTCTCAGAATCCTCAGTTAATAATTAGATGATAATGAAAAAGGTCTAAGACAAGCAGCCTTTTCACTCTCTGGGTGGATTAGCATGTGAGTGCTATGCTAATGGTTTCCTCTTACTTCCACTCAGAAACTGCAGACGAGTGAAAAGGGAAAGAGCACAAAAGGCAGGAAAAAAAAAGGTTAATTTGGGAGGAAATAAATGATTAACAAAAGAGCAATAGGTCATTAAAGAAGAGAAAAAAGCAGTTTCTCTCTTTGAATGAACATGTCGTGGACCATGAATAACAACCCATTGAATTAATTGTATATTACGCATGGCTTTGATATTGTCTTCAAGGTATGGCACTGCAGTAGCCCGTCTAAGTAATGGAGACCAGACAAGTAGTTTGACATACAGACAGAGTTAGACAGCAGTGCTGCAGCAGCTGCTGGATCCATCTCTATGCACCCTTCCACACACACACACACACACACACACTGACCCCCCCAAACCCCTCATACATTTTTAATAGAATCTATTACTTCTGGATTAGCCGATAAGAGCTGGCCTGGTTAAATTCTATAATAGTTCGCATAATTGGTATCAGAGCAGCATATAAGAGAGACCCAGATTTCTCTCTTCTCCTTCTCTGGAGAAAAAGAGAAGGAAGAAAAAAAAAAAAAAAGGACACAAAGGTTCACATACAGGATAACCAAACAACCCGGGGCCACTCCGCCGTACGCTGCGAGAACACTCGAGGCCTGCGGCTGATAACAATGAGCCTAATTTCCATTGAGATTAGCTAAATGGTATTACAACGGTGTTAAAAAGCGTTTCCTGTATAATTCATGCGCGTGCAGAAAATGTATGCAAATAAAAAAAAAAAATCGCTGGGCAATACTCAGACAGATGTCCAGAGCATTCAGCTGGGTGTAAATCATTCAGTGATAATGGCCAGGTGTCTGGTAAAAAAAAAACAGTCACATTACAGTTTCTCCCATGAAAATATTCTTGTGGATCCATCACAAGACAGTTGTGTTACAGACAAACCACTGACCAACATCCACTGACAATCTTTCACTTACACATATTTCCCCGCTACTGCAAAACACACATAATTGGGCAAAGGATAATGCATATAGAAATTAAACTTGTTTATATGTCAGTCACTGTAATCGTCTATGCCCTTGTTATGATATTTCAATTGCATTTTCCCCCTGTATGTTCAATCACCTCCCTATGAGGCTTTTCCACTGAAGGAAATCATGTTGTTTTATCAAAGATCCTAACAAAAAGCAGTAAGCCGTTATAATTTGTCTGTAGCAATTGCTGGTGCAATTTGAACTCAATTAAATCTACGTCAATCAACATGAAGTCACTTCTTACTTTGTCATGTACATCATTACTGACTTGCATCTAGCTACAATTAGAAATCAAACGACATGTTAACTATCAAGAAGGTTAACTGAGTGAGAAATGTAAAGCGAGTGACCGTGTTTCTATATAATAGTGAAAAATGCACATGACCTTCATTAGAAACATTCTCAAACAATATTTTCAGCGGAATTTTAACACTGCATCAACAAATGGTTTGAGAAATGACAGTCCAACTCCCTGGGATCAGCGCTTGCACCATTAATTTCAGCAGCAGCAGCAGCAGCAGCCAGCATGAAGTATTAGAGGTTTGCAGATTTGACAAACAATTAATCATTTACTTTGGAGTTCATATAGAGCCATTTCTAAGAGGCGATAATCCAGTGTTTGAACGAGGGTTTGTTTTTGCAAAGATAGTAATTCTGACTACACGTATAGGAGTTGCAGAGAACACATTTAGCCATTAATCTAAAGCTGCACAATTAAGTCTTATCTTCACGGACAGCCTTGGTAGGGAGTAGAAAGCCTTGGACTGACCCAAATCTGCCCTTGCCCACAGACAGTGCCAAGGTAAAAGAAACACGCAGCATGGGGTAAAGTCTGGCCAATGCCAAGGTAGCATTAGAGGGCAAACAGAGCCTTATCTTATCCTTATCCCACATGCACACGGAGACAGACTGTCAAAGAGCTATGGGTATGCTGTCCAGCCTTTAGAAAACCTTGACTTCAAAGATAACAGATGGTAAAAGAGTGAGCTGAAGGTTTTGTGCAAAGAGGAGTTCTTTTTCAAAAAGAATCCAACTGATTTAAATGTAATGTTGACATCTGTCAGTCAACTCAGATATGGATAGAATGATTTTTAAGTATCCCATTCTCACTAACTGTTGTCAAAACCATAAAGAATACAGAAATGACAGAAAATAAATTACTTTATGAAACACCCAATCCTCCCAACCCCCTTTCCCCGAGCCCTATCCTCTGGCTGTTTACTTTACTTAAGGGTCACTGACTCCTTCAAGTCATTAAAATCTTCAAGCAAAGATGAAACTCATTAGAAACTGTAGAGAAAATACTGCCGGCTTGCTTTAATGTGAGAGATAACCTAATGATAAGCTCTCTACCATGCATCGCAGAAACATCAAAATGTTCAAGGAAGAAGAAAAAAAAAAACGGGTCTTTGATCTCTGGACCTAACGGAAAATGTCATCATCTCAAAGCCTTTCTATTTAGGGCGAATGATGATGCATCAATTGTAATTTGACAGTATTAATCATTCATTTGAAGTAATTACTGAGCGCCATCATGTAGACGGAATAAAAAATGACTGCAGCTCCACATAACTTTTGCGGTGCTGTCCCCTCCCCAATGACCTCGGAGGCCCAGTCCTTAACCTTCCACCCTTAACCCCGTCTCACTCCCCCTTCAGCCTATTAGAAAGAAAAGACCAATTAGACAGATTTCCAAAGATGGCAGGCTGCCTGTAATTACACATGACATGTCTTAGCAGATCAAAAAAAGGTGATTACAAAAGGGTACACGAGATAAACTGCTAAGCAACCACGCCATTGGCAGTGTTCCTATAGAATGGGCAGAGAGGTTGGGTGTTGTGCAGGTATATTTTGCATCATCATATCATCCAGTCTCCTAACCACAGCCTAAACTCACTTCTCCAGCCTTAAAATGTGAAGCTATGGATGACATGGCAGAAAAAGACATGACCTTAAATCAGTCCTTGTACTGGGCCTGGGTAATAGTCATCCAAGAAAAGGTCATTCTAGTGGTGAGCCTTTTCCTCATTCAGTAATTCGGTAGGCATGGAGATTGAGAGAGCCTGGGGAAACTTCACAATAAATCAGAGCTGAGCTTCGCTCCTGAGAAGGCAAAGGGAAGCAGGCAGCCAAATGACAAATCCCTTCCCTTCACAGAGTTGGAATTACGGCTGGGGTGTGATGCGAGATCAGAGGGAAACCCCCATGGGATACCTGCACACGGACTGCTCTAACACGACGCAATTTACAAGCCTCCCAAACGACTCCAGTCCGGGGCAAAGCACAAAATAGGAATCTTTCATTAAGCCTCGTTACATATAACAGTTTATATTTGAAGAAAATAGTGTCGTCTAGATTATATGACATTAAAAAAAACATGCGGCACTAAACATCCACGGGCTAAGTAAAGAGTAGCCCAACTGTTTTTATAGTGAATAAAGACAACCAATATACTTTATGATGCAAGGAGGATAAAGCACTAAACAAAAGAAACTTATGACATTGTGATGAATGAAGATCCACAATGCCATCATTTGAATAGGTACATAGAAAATCAAAAGACAGAAATATAATCCCATTTCTGATAAATCACATGCCTGAAAATACAGTATTTTTCTCTTTTGGTCCAGAAAAAGAGAGAGAAAGGGACAATAAAACACCAAATTGCAGGCTTTCCTTCTCTGCCTCTGGTGGGAAGCTGTGACATCCCATCTTTCTGGGTAATAAAGGATCTGGCACAAGCAGGAAAAGCATGCGGTGTAGAATTTCACACCTGGCCAATAATCTATAGGCCCCTCTGCTGCGGCTAACCTTCAACCTCGGCTGCCACCGGTGCAGTGAGGTGTGATGATCCCACCTCCGGCTTCTAGACAATGGAAATTGAAACCTTCAGAGGCAGCCCTGAATGACCAATAATATACTTCAAAGCACTTCCCTTCCCGTATCCACCGAGATGCTGCTGACATATAAAGCGCCTTTCACTGCGCTCAAAGCCACCATCACAACAAAGATGTCATTTGAGGATAAAAAAAAAAGGAGGTGAGACTAGAAATTGTGTAGGCTCACAAAAGAACAGTTTTCAGAGGAAAAAAAAACATTTAGAAACTACAGATTTGTGTTGTGCAAATATTTAACTCATAATAGCCTATAATAACCAATGTAGGCCTGTTATTTCCTATATTTAGCTGTTGAATACAATTTAAGGAAAAGTCTTCCATTGGTTTAATTATTATATATAGTGAATATAAATTACAAATCTCCTCGTTGGACTCGTCCCACATAAATACACATTAGCCAATAGCAGGACACTGATATATAGTAAGGGCGAGACGCTCCTATCCATTAGTGCGCACTGGGCATCTTTCACCACTTTAGCGCTTGTCGACTTAAAATCGACGAATCCTGGCATCATGCATTAAAACATATTTTCACAAACCTTAATTTTAGTCTTGCTCTGTTATTGTCACTACACAGCTACCGGTAATTTGACTAGTATAACAACACATTTTTTGCACTGACTAACATTTTCCATTAGCTCCACAAAGTGTCCCTAAAGATTAAGGATACAAATAATAAACATAGTAAATGTCTTACAGAGTTTTGTCTGATCATAAGGCTTGTTTATCTTTGGTTCGCCACGGCTGATTGGTTGTTCTCCTGCTCGGAAGGCGTATTTCCTCTGCAAAAGCAATCTCGCCACTGATTTCGCGAAACCTCCGGAGATATATCCATGGAGGAAGCTGGCTCCATTAATTGTACTTCCTCCACATATTCAACAGTCGCGTAGAAGATGATTTCATCGATTGGGTTTTTCCTTGCAGCTGCCTCTATCTCATCTCGGCAGGCGAGCAAGCTGTGTGTGCCACAGAGAGTGATGTCGGAATGGAAATGAGTCCCCTGCACTGTTGAAGCCGGCTCTGGGCCAATCAATCAAGGCTGTATTTGAATATTCCCACGGCTCGGCCAATCGTATGAAAGAGAAGGCGGCCGCTGTCGTGATGCCAAACCCGTTAAAGTAAGCACGTTGCTGTTTCGCGGAAACATTTAAAGGAAAAGAACGTCTGATATATTAGCCCACAACAAATGCAAGTTTTTTTGGACTAACTGGACTCCTGCACGTCTGATCGATTAATAAAGCTACGCATGCGCTCTGTGCAAACGATGTTTCTACAGATCAGCCAATCAGCAGTGCTTAATTCACTCTTAATTGGATCAGATGTTGGAGTAGAGCTGGAAGAAAGAGATGCATCACTTCGGGATTGTGAAGGAGAAGCTTTGAACTAAGTGTTATATTAGAGTATCATAAATATTACATTGTTTGATTATCAGTGTATGATGCATTAACATGTAGGATGCAAAAACATCTAGTATAGCTGGTCATTGAGAAACATAGTATTTAAAAATGTACAGAGAACGTCAATGCAAATTATTATTTAAAGACTATGGCCTAGAGAATCAATTGTACTACGAACCCTGTTGGTTAGAAATATCTCAAGACAAGAGTTTGTCACGATTTGTTGCTAAAAACTATTTAGTATGCTATTTTCACAGCAGTGTTATTAGTAACAGCTGTGTGTTCTCCTGCTATGACAGAAAAGGCATGTTGACCTAAATGTCATGATACTTATGTCTGATCACAGCTGCTCTCACTTAGTAATAGTTAGACATTTTGGGAAATACACTTTTTCGAGAGTAAGATGAGAAGATCAACACCAGTCGAATCGATCTTCTCATCTAATTTTCAACAGGAAAGCAAACAAGCGTATCTTTTTCAGCATTTTTCAACTTCAAATGCTGAATTAGACTTTGAACACCATTTGTCAATATTTAACACACAATGAAGGACTCAGCAGCACTCTGCACACTAATAAATCCTCCCGACAAACATGTGATGATGGAAACCAACATCACTACAAACCCTTCAAATACAGTACACACTAAGACACTTTCAGCAGACCCACTGTAGCTGTGGGAAAGAATATTGAATTGTTTCCTTACCCCTTTCTGAGTGTCATTTTCCGTGTGAATGAGGCCTGCAGATGGCAAATGGGGTTACCATTCCAACTAATGTACCTATATTGAACACTGAAGACGTAGATGGATTATAGTTCTCTAGCTAATCAGATAGTGTTTTAATATCTATGCAGTTTATCGAAATTAAAATGAGCCTACTGTTAGCGTGTACTTGAAGAGCATTATGAAAACATCATCCAGAAATCCTAACCTAACTAATCTAACTGCAAACACATTATGTACAGGCATGCCTTGTTGAGACAGCAGGCAATATTCAAATAGTAATTATAGAGTAATTACAGAGTAGACCCTTCTTTTTCTTTAGAAAGGGTGTAGGGTGATTTACAGGCATCCTTTAGTCTTAACCTGCATGTGTGTTATGATCAGTAATTAATACATTGAGACAGGATGTGTGTGGAAATGCTGTTTACTTGCATTCAGTGATGCAATTAGCTAATGGTATTTTATGCAACATTTTTTGGTCTCCTGATAGGTGTTCTATATCAGAGAAAAATGCTGATTTAAACTGATTGGTAAGAGGACTTGCTAATTTGATAAACAAACGTTTTTAAACAAACAGAATCACATGATTTGTATTCATACACTTTTGCATTGCATGTTCTTGCGATATATTCCTCAGTTATGCTGCAGTTGGCTGTTTTACAATGAATGATGAGTCAAGTTATTCATATAAATACACACATGCAATATCTCAACAATAGGCTTAGTGAGAGGAACATGTGCACATGTGCAAGCATTTGTAAACACGTGGATGCACAGACATATACACACACACACACACACACACACACACACACACACACACACACACACACACACACACACACACACACACAATACAAACAAGCCTTATTGAGGAATGGTCCAAGAGATACAAATGAAACCCTGGACCCAGCTAGACTGAACAATAAGCTCATCAGCATGACAATAATAGCATGGCAGTCTTGCTCTGTTGAAATAAATTGGTCACAGAAGCTTATATTCTGAACATGAACAATATGTATAACTGTTTGTTTCTTGAACTACCCTCATCCTGATTATCATTATGTTTAGACCATGTCATCATGTCCTCATACGATGTCAAGCTCTGCCTCTTAAGATGATTCTCATCAGACCAGAATGTACCTGGCAGTGACAGTAATAAAGAGCTCCATCTGCGCCTGGCATGCAGAGGCAAATGAACCAATTAAGGTCTGCTGAAGTCTCCTCTTTCACCCATTCGCAATGGCTGCTGTCATCTTCATCATGATGAAAAGGAGAGAGTGCAAGGGTAATTAAATACCAGCAGGGGGCCGGGGGCAAACCTAATAACTCCATGTAACAAGCCCAATAAGAGAGCTTATTGCTTGAGGGTTCACACAACCCAAAGCATGTTAAAAGAGAAGAGGTCCACTTACTGCACACAAACATTCAGATGGTTACATTAATGGGCCTGCATGTTCCTCAGAGAAAATTGACCTTGTGGAGAGATATCTACAATAGCCCAGAGGCAAAGTACAAACAGTCTCGTATGCCATCGTTTATCTACCACACTGATCTTTTCTGCTGTAGTCAGAACTGGCTTCCATGTGAATCAAACCCTTTGCTATGCTGGGTATACAGTAATCTGTCTGTTGTAGCATTGCCATCTACTGGCAAAAGCATGCTTGTGCAGTTTCTGAAGCATGTGTGAATTGCCAGTTGTTATTGTCGTTATTGAGCGTCTTTTTGTATTATAACATTTGGCATTGAACACTTACTAAACCCCATTAATGAAATTCAAACGTTGATGTTTAACGTTGATTGTGTGACGGTTTGTGTTTAATACATAACGGAAAGTGCAGCTACGTTCCTACGGCAACGCGTTGAAGCTTCCCCCAAGAGGATCATGGGAAACGATTCTGGCTACTGAAGCGGAGGGAGTTTCGAAATATTTTGGATTAGTTACGGTATGACACGTAATAACGTAGTTATATTATAATTTGTGCAAACAAATGATGTGAGCATTTGAACATTTGACTATAACCAATGTAGCTGAAGTGCTCAGGTAAGGCTTTTTTTCGGGACAAATGCTACCAAAACTAGCTAGGTGGCTAATGCTAGTTAACGGTATTGTGGAACCATGGTGATGTTTTTTGTTGGTTTAAAACAACGGATAAAATTAGCTAGTAACACTTTAATATTGTCAGCACATGTCACTTAATGCTGTAACATATAAAGATTCCCTCGCATGCATAAGAGTGATTTTTCTAACTAGCTACGTAGCTAATCAGAATGTTTACATTGCAGACAATATTATTATGGCTTGTCAGCTAACCTATATATTTAACGTTATATCGTCTTGCTTGACTAGTGGATCCGGCAATCTCAACGAACCCCTTCTCGACGAACTGATGCTGTCTTTGAAACATGGAGCTAAAGTTGGAGGTTGTTTTGTCATCCAGCATCAAACGGAAGAAACCATGGCCGCGCTTCTGTTGGCTTGGGAAGGTAAAGACAGTAAAGCATTTCATCCAGAGACACTAACACTTTGCAATCCTTGTCACGGGAACATTAACGTTACTGTGATCCTGTGTTATGCCACTATTCAGGAGAAGGAGTCTGTGTTCCTGTTAGATGACAAACGGATCAGTGAGATCAACATGGTGTCTGGTCGCACCAAAAAGAGGACTCCAAAACTCCATCCTTTGCTCAACAGTGTGGTGACAATGGCTTCATCCCACAATGGTGAGTATAATGTGTAAACTCAAAGCAAAACACATATCACCTCTCAATTCTCACAGTAAATTACTTGTCTATTGTTGTTTTTCAGGGATATGGCTTTGTGGACTTTTGGTCTCAGGAGAGCTGTTTCTGTGGAACCGGGATAAAGACTTGTTGAAGACGGCTGCAGCAGTCCCAGAAGTAGTTCAAATTATTACTGCTGTTCAAGGTATACACATTACTGATACATGTACATACATATTCTCTCTTTGGTGAGACTGTAACATACTGTCACTTGGAGGATGTGTGCATTCAAGTACAAATTTGCTTCTGTTTGGCAACAGATTGTAGGTCGGTGTTTGTAAGGTGAAGTTTACTCTTTCACTGTTTTTAAGTTTAGCTGCTCATAGTGTATCCTGATTCCAGTTATTACATTTAAATTAAATATGAAATCTTCAATCTTTGGATTTATGTGTGTATTCTTTCTCAGGGAATGCCACGCGACTGTCACTCCAGGTTTCAGGGGATGGGATGCGTGCGCTCCTGGTAGCCACCACAGGGCAAGTGTTCCTGTGGGAGTGTATGGATGTCAGGGATTTGACGGGGGTACGAGATGGCACAGTCAAGGGACACTGGGCACATATACAGCCCCTTGAAGACTCCATTCTGCCTTCTTCACAAGACAAAGAAGCATCCCAACACACTATTTTCACCAAGACAGAGGTCTGTATAATGAAAACTATATATTTGACATATTATATTTGATATTTAGGCCTTATATCTTATTTTATCTCCACACATAGGTTATGGGTGATGCCTGCTTATCCGCCTTTGTTTTCACATCTGGGAAGAAGCTAATCGTCACCTGCCTGAAAATTCAGTGGGAAGAGGGCCATGTGAGAGTGGGGTGAGTGAGCAGGTCTATGTAACTGATGGGACTCTCATTGGGTATTACAGTGGTGTAAATCACACAATTCTCTTTGTAGTTCTGTGGGATACAGCATAAAATGGGCCACCAAGATATACCCCATGTCTCGTCTCACCCCGCCCTGCCAACCAGTGAAGTCCAGAGGGGCCTTGGTGCCAGCCTTCTCTCCAGATGGCCGTCTGTTAGCCATCGTCCTGAACCAGAGACAGCCTAAGGTGAGCATCTGACCTGTCTATCGTCTACGTTTTTCATCCCAGAAATGTGAATTAATATTTATATCTCCTCTTATTGAATACAGGCCACACAGGTCCTCTTTGTGAGCACACATAATTTTGTCTCAATATCAAGTGGCCTCGGAGGATGTGGAAGTAAGAAGATGGAGATCCCCTCTAAATACATAAGGTAATGGGAACATGTGTCGTAGTTGATGTTGTGCAGTAGCAGCCAATGAGAGGCTTAACCTGGGTGTCAACATCTGTTCGGTCACACAGGTCTAAATATTGCGGGACGAAGGTGTGTGACTCTTTACTTTAATAAACATAGTAGTGTTGACTGAGTGTGTCTGAGTTCAGCACGCCATTTCCACACTGCCTGTACAATTGTATGCCAAGAGGCGCAAGACACCAGGAAATGATCGGGTGTGTTGCATCACCTAATTGCCGTCTGTGATTAGCACTACTTTCAAATCTTTGCTGTACAGCGTATATTTATTTAGAAATGGACTTTTACATATCTTCTCTTTTAGGTCCTACTGGGTGGGCAGTGTGAGCTGGTCACCAGGCGCGCTTTTCCTGGCCTGTGTTCTGAAGAGAGGCTCCCTTCTTATGTTGGCTCGCCTTGGGGGGCTTCTCACTCTAACAAGCTGTGGTTGCAATGTGGACTTTGGGCCGGCACATTTTCTACCTCTGCACCCTCTCGTCACTTACCGGTAAACATTTGAGACAGTTTTTTTTACAAGCTATTGATTTGTTTGTGCTGAAGTTCTGTATTCTAAGTCCTCCTTTCTCCTCTGTGGACATCTTTGCTATTGAGTGCTTCACTTTCATTTGTCAGCATTAGAGCCGAGTAACCTTTATGTTGAGAGAATTGAAATATAAATCCAGTGTGAAACATCTAATGTTTTATTATTTGTAATGTCGGGCTGCAAGTAAAGATTATTTTCATTATTGATTAATCTGCTGATTACTGGCAATGATTGGTTTGAACTACAAAATGTCCAAAAAGTCTTCAAATGTCCAAAACCCAATAATATTTAGTTTGAGAATCTCTTGAATAAAAAAATAACTTTCATGATTATTTAATTATCTAAAAGTTGTCAGTTGGTGATCAAGTAATCTGCAGCACTAATATAATGTCTGTGATAAAAGTGTTTTATCCTCTGCAGTGCACCAATGTCTGCAGGGAAAGAGGATGCCTCTCCTTCCAGCTCCAGCTTGTCTGTGCGGGATGTCCTGAGGCAGCGGTATTCTGTGACATGGCACCCCCGGCTGTTGTATCTCATCGTGTCTGACGGCTACATGGCCACAGTTATGAGGGCTGCTGGATAAGCCTTCTCCTTCGCTGTTACTAAAAACACTTCTGAATGACACAAGCAAGGACCTTGAGAAGGCCAGCCGGATCCTGGATAAATCACAGGTGGTTAACCAGGGACTTCTAGAAGTTGGAATCTTACTCGGCTTCAGACTTTTGTATTTTCTTTCTGGAAGACTATTCTTAACAATATGGTTTCCTAACATTTTCAGATTCATGTGAGGGCATGGTTGGAGTCCCTATCTTGCCTGAACCTTGACAGTAGCGTTGCTACACACCGCGGGCCCAACACCTCAGCCTCTGTCGTTACAGAAGCCACAGATTTGCCACTTTTTCTGCAGGATCAGGGGACTTTGGGTGGTACCAAGGAGCTTCTTGAAAAAGTACAGGTAGGTTAAATAGTGCGACGTCTTGAGAGGTCGGGAGCTTTCCTCAGGGAGCACTGGAGGTGTGGGTGCAGGAAATGAAGACAGCCAAAACGTAGTTGTCAAACTTAAATCTTCTTACACAGGTATTTCTCTTACAGACAAACAAAACAAAACAGGTATTCAAATAAAAACCTCTAGTTGTCTTCTCTCCTCTCTCCACTGTCTCCCTCCCCCCTTTTAGCTGCTGTACTAGGGCAAGCAGCTGATATGGTACAGCAAACCTTGTCCTGACTGCCCTGATTGGTTTTGCAGTCTGGTGGCTTGTAATCCCTGCTGCATCCACCGGGAGGGAATGTATCTCCTGTCTATGACCCTCCCTCTCATGACATCACAATAGTTAAAGCTAGAAATGTATAGCTTCAGATTCTGAGTTTGGTGTAGGCTGTAGATATTTATATTTATTTGTATGTACCAATCTTTAACCTGCTGTTTGTTTGCGTGGTTTCCTAGACTTTCTTTGAGGATGACTCTGACGTAGATGGACCTCCTGCTGGCTCTCATGTGGAGGATGGCGGCCGTCTGGAGTTTGCCTCAATGTTCGACACACTCCACGCCCTGGACACACA
Organism: Cottoperca gobio; assembly: GCF_900634415.1. Lineage (NCBI taxonomy): Eukaryota > Metazoa > Chordata > Actinopteri > Perciformes > Bovichtidae > Cottoperca > Cottoperca gobio. Next base: position 15,398,119 of record NC_041366.1, on the reverse strand, counting down.
GACTGACGCTGGACTTATCACTAGCCCAGATTTTGAAAAGGACTTTGTTGAAACAGAGAGGAAGACTCCTCTTCTTCGTCGTGAACTTGGAAAAATCCAGACTAAGCTGTTAACAGCTTGGGCTTTTGGCATGTCTCTGGGAAATGCTGTAGAAAACAGAACTCGTCTGCTGAAGCACGCCCTCTACTGCGTGGTGCGCTTTGCTGCTTTACTCCATCTGATCCCTCACTCCGCGGTCCACACTGGGAAAAAGAATAGCTCGGTTTCTACTTGCCTTCTGCACCTTCTCAAAGCCCTTCTGTCTTTTCTTCCCTGGGATAGCACTCACTCACATGGGCCTTGCTGCCTGGGGCTGGTGGTCGAGCTCAGTAAACGGCTGATACGCCTCCTGCTGACCCCTCACCCCGATGGTCAGTTAACATCTCATAGTCTATCCTCAGTCCTGCATATCTTGGAGCTGGTCTCTGATTCTCTTGATCACACCTACAGCCTAGAGCAAAGAACTATCTGGTCCTCTGCAGAGAAGGAATCTCTTTCCCAGCCAGCACAGCTCTGGCCCTCAGATGTACACTATGTGCCTCTGTTACAGGATGACAAGGAAGAGAAATCTAGTTATGTACATCATGCACAAGCTGTTCCCCGGCGACCATCCAGCAGGTACAGATCATCTCTCTGAGTCAGTGTCTTAATGAGAAAATGATTTGTTGTTGTGGGTCACAGTCTTAGTCATTGCTTAGTCATGTTTAGCTGGAATTTAAGTCTCAAAAGTCAAACAAGGTTGATTGATTTGCTTTTTTTTGGTCAGATTGTTGGGAGTCTGGCAGTGGGTCTACAAGATCACCCAGCAGTATATGGAGGAACTGAAAGGCTTTAAAGGCTGTGATGGCTGGGAGGAGGAACAGCAACAGTTGTCTGTCATCATGTCCCGGATCCAAACAGCTCTGCAGGCCACAGGAGAAAGGCTCGAGGAGCGTCTTACTCTGCTGAGTTACCCAGGTCTGTAGCAAAAGCACTATTTATATAACTGGTTATTGCACATACAGTAGTTTAACTGTTGAAGAAAAGCTTAAAGGGTTATGTCTGAATATGTTATTATCGTTGTTGTTTCGTATTTGACTCTTCTCCACCAGGTGAATATCTTTTCCTGTGTGGCTCTTACCCAAAAAGTGGCGATACATTACGGTCACAAATTTGCGAGGAGAGTGCCAAAAGTAAGAACCACTCCTTTTTTTTTTTTTTTCCCAATCGTGTGTACACCACACGGTCACATTCAGTCTGAAGTGGTAATCATGTGTCTTTCTGTTAAGACTGTGATCGTAGCGTCTTCAAGGAGACACGGCTTTGTCTGGCACTCCTCTACAGTCTGCTGTCCCAGTACCATCTGAGAGAAGCCCAGGAGTTGGGGGACCACATGGCCCGCCTGATCCTGCACAGGGACCAGAAGGACAACATGACCTGCATAACAGGTCAGACATGGTCATTATTCCTCTTTTAGAAGGGCTCAAGTGTGAGAATGTATTCAAGCTGTACATACTAATACATTAAGGAGGTGACAACATGTCATACCAGCCTTTGAGTCTCACTGTAAAGGCTGTGTGAGGAGATCCTTGATCTGGTTGATTTATTCCCAACATCTTTCCCAATTATGAATGTGGAAAATAGGGGAGTTGTTTTGTGACTAATTGGTCTACACAAAATGAATACATCCAGGTGCTAGAAAACTGGACAGCTGTTCTCAGTGGTGGAAGAAGTACTCAAATATTTTACTTCAGTAAAAGTGGTGAAACAATGTAAAACTTTTAGCATCAAAACATACTTAAAGTACCAAAAGTAAAAGTACTCATTCTGCACAATGGCCTAGTTTTTGTCATGTTATTGTATTTCTGGATAGCTTGTTTATTGTACCAAGGGATCAATACAGTTTAACTTACCCTATATTATATACATTATATGTATATAATATATTCATATTCAACATATATCAACAAATCATGTATTATTATATTATATATATAATAATACATGATTTGTTGATTTATATTTTAAATTAGTAATCTGAATCTTCTAATTAACTTTAGTTATCAAATAAATGTACTGGAGTGAAAAGTACAATATTTGCCATTATACAATTAAGTATAAAGTATAAAATACTAAAGTCCAACTATCCTCAAAATTGCCTTTTAAGAACAGTAGTTACTTCCCACCACTGGCTGTTTTTAGTAATAACTGATGTGTCCAGCCTCAACCATCACACGCTGTGCTCGAGTTGGTTATTCGCTGTGCCTTCATGCAGCAGACTCTCTTCCCTGCCCGTGGCTGCCGATGGACCTTCACAGTGACGCAGCTTGTGCTGTGGTTCAGACGCTCGGGAGATTCATGGCCTCTTATTTCTCCAACCAACCCCTCTGCATCCTTCCCCCTCACCATGTGGCCGTCCTGCCTCCGCTACATCTTCCTCACGGTGTGTTTTCGATTATTATTTATATTGCTATTTGATTTTTTTTTAGAAACCCTATATATGTGTAATACAGTATGTCCTCTCTCAGCCCCTGGTGTTGAGCGCTTGGTGTCACTGTGCCAGGCGGAGGTGACGAGAGCAGTGCGACAACAGCAGCTGTCAGAAGTATGGACAGTAGACTACGCCCAGGACCTGCTCCTGCTCGGGGGTCTGCTTCCTGAGACTGTGTGGTTGGCGTATCATCTCGGGGACTGGAAGACAGCGGCCTCTCTGAGCCTGGCCTATACGAATTACTGCACTGACCACTTTGACTTCACTCGGTCAGTGTGGAAGCTTACACTGTATTTAAGGAGTGAATGGAATTTCTTAAACTTTTACCATGTTGTGTTTTCATGGAACATCTCAATTCCATCTTTTATGGCAGGCTCAGGAGGAGAGAGCTCCATCTGCCAACAGCTTTAGAACCAGGAAGCATCTTTCAGGTTGAATTGGAGTGTCTTCTTGGCAATACGTCCGAGTCCCAAGAGCGCAGAGATAAAGATGGAGACAAGAGCTTCACAGGTTGGTGAGACCTGACATCTGTAAGATGATCACAATTCACACAGAACCCTTTGGTTTTAATCAACGCTCTCGACTCCGTTCACTAGACCCTTCGGAAGGAGAAGACTGGGACTTGTTGCAGGTTTCCATACAGGAGATTCTGAAGGCTTCAGTCATGGCTGGAGTAAATGTCATGTCGTCACCTTTGTCTTCCTTGCTGGACACAGCCAAAGACCTGTGTTCTTGCCTGCCTACCTTGGTGCCCAATGGACTGTATCTGCCCTCCCCACCTCTGTATTGCCCTCAGCCGTCCCCCAACACACAGGTACATAACATAGAAGATAAACTTTTACACGCAGTATGTTTGCATATAAACTTTATATGCATATTTATATGTTGTGTGTGTGTGTGTGTGTGTGTGTGTGTGTGTGTGTGTGTGTGTGTCTCATGCTTAGGACCCAATTGGGACAATAGGGCAGTTTGCAGAAGTTGCATCACGTCACAAAGTGTCTGGAGTTCTCCAAAGATTACTGTTACTTCTGAGATCTGCACGTTGTTGCCATCCTGCTGCCCAGTGGTACATCAGCCAACTGCGCCATTCCAGACACATACTACGCAAGGTACTTTCCAAGACTGAAGGTTTTAAAAATATATATATCTGGTTTAATAAGAGAATTAATGGTGAGGCTTGCAAATACAAGAGTTTGTTCTAAAAGACACTTTCTTCTGAAGGAATGTCAAATCTTTTTCTTTTTTCTACAAGTGAGTTGGTCCTGCAGGAAAAATAGGAAATTAGAATAAAGATGAAACATTGTGCATACATTGCCGTAACTTAATTGAACTTACTGACAGTGTTTTAAAAGTAGGTGATTCCACTTTTTCTATGAAGTGACATGCCATCCCTACATAGAGCAAGTATCCTACCTTGTTTTCAGATCAAGAAGAAGTACTCCTATCCATCAGCCGCTCAAGAAGAAAAGGCTTTCCCAGAAGGCCTGATGAAGTTCGTCACCCGTGGTGGATTCTTCAGACGGGGGCCTAATAAAGACGGTCACCTGGACCCCGACACCGTTCAAACTCTTAGTAAGACGCAACTCACAGTAAACTGCGTATAATCAACGATCTCCTTTCACGTCGTGCTTATTGAGTATATTTTGTTATTGAGTCTGTTTCAGGGAGCTGTGTGGTTTGTGCTGGATGCTTCATGTCAGGGACCAGCTCTCCATTTCCTGCAGGAAGTATCAGGCTGCCAGACAGCGTGGTAGAGATGAGCAGGTAAATCAAATTGTGTTTGAACGTGTGACATGGTTATGTATAAATATCCTCAGCCATGGATGATGATGTGTGTATTTGTGTCCCTCAGATCGATGGTTCAGAAGTGATATCAAGCTGTATCGAGGCTCTCCGCTGGGCCTGTCGGTTCCTGCCTTTCTCTTGCTTCCTCAATGCTGAGGAGATCCTCCAGGACATACTGCTCAGCCTCGTGTCCGAACTTCCTCCTCTCTCTCTGGTACATAGGACTGTTTAAATGGCCTTTTTCTTAAATAAACAGTGTATCTAAGTAAAACAGAATGACCTTTAAGTGAGTAAATTGCTCGTCCTCAGCCTGTTCTTCTTCTTCTCCTTCTTCTTCTTCTTCTTCTTAGGTGGCAGACACGTTGGTGCGAGCCTTCCCAGAGGAGGAAGAGTCTGTAAGAGTCGCTCTGAGAGAGAAGTATAACTCACAGCTGCAGAGACTGAGGCGATGCAATGTCCTTGGTACGAATATATCTGTTCAAAAAAATCCTGATAGCTACATTTTAATACTGATATGTATTTTCTAATCTATACAGAATCTAATGAAAGCCCCAAAGACCATTTGTTCTGGTTTCTGTGCTTTGATTCATTCTGGTTACATATGATCACTATATGCTACTTTGGTTCACAATCCTCAAAGCTGTGTCTATTCCTGTTTAAGTGATGTATTTATAAATGCCACTCTACATTATTCCGTTTGTTCTCCAGATGGGGAAAAAGAGGAGATGAACGAGTTGATGATGATTGTGATTCAAGACAAATTCAGGCAGAGGAGAAAACATCTTGGGCGTTTGACGAGGCACCTGGCCCCCCCTGAGCTTCATCTGTGGGAGAAAGAGGAGGAAGTGGAGGACAGGGGAAGCAAACATGGGATGGCCATGTTGAGGCAACTCTCACTGGGTACAAGTCTGAGCACCAGCACCTTAACTGACTGTGGGTTCCCCCCCGTGTACAGCGATGGAGACACAGTGGATACTACATCTGAGGTTATATCTCCTGAAATCAGGTTAGCCAGTGTGAAAAGGAAGCACTGTCATTACACTAAGGTAGCACATGTCTATGTTGTGTCTTATTCTCTGTGTTGTTCTTTGCAGGGGCAAAAAAGCAAAAAAGGTCAGAGACAGAGAACATGCAAAGAAGTCCGCTGTTAAGATCGGAAGCGTCATTCAGGAGGAGAGTCAGCCAGGCGATGCCAAGGAGAATGAGCAGCCCTCCCTACCAGTGGTTGGCACCTGGGAGTTTGAGCTGGAAGATGAAGAGTATCTCAGTTTCCTGGAGCTCTTCCTCAGCTATGTGCTAGAGAAGGATAGTGCTGATGGAGACTCAGGAAGTGAACTTCCTTTGTTGAAGGGCTTCTCCTCCCAGCTGCGGGAGAGAGAGTTGCATTCTCTCACCTTTGATGTGCTCACAACTATTCATCGACGTCAAAGAGATGTGCACCATCCGGCGCGGAAACACTTAGGCAATGATCCTCCGGTGTTCAGAGCTGGCTGCTGCTACAAGCCCGTGAAACAAGTTGCAACTCCGGAGCTTCAAACCTCCTCCGTCTGGAGTGAAGCTCCCGTATCCAGAGCTAACCTTTCTGTCACGTCTTATCCTGGGCTGAGATCTGGCAGGCAAAAGGGTTTGTTTGGCCTCCGACAGCAGAGGCCTTCAGGCCACGGAATGAAGGCGGGGCTCTTTGGTTCTGAAACTAGCAATGTTCAAAGTGCCTTTCCCGCGGGGCAGCCTTCAGAGAGCTTGGTATTTGGCTCCTCAACTTCCGTGGAGGCTGTGATTGAACTGCAGCAGGGCCTGGGCTCTAAACTAGAGGCTCAGTTTCCAGAGCTGGGCAGGCTGCTGGAGTGGATGGTACGCTGGGCTGACAGGAGGGTGCTGCTGGGACATCATGGCAAAAATAAGAAAGAGAGGGGAGCGGGGGATGGAGGAACAGCTGATGAAGGAGTAGTGATCCGCGTCAAAGCCTCGGCGCCTGCCGTCCTCACGTCCCTCGGCTTGCTGGAGCGCAGGTACATCGCTCTACTCGGGACTGACCGCTACAGAGCCCACATCCAAGTTCCAGAAACACAATGGATTGTAGCCCCTGTGTTGCAACCTGAAGTGCATAGGAATGTGGAGAGAGAGAGCAGCGTTGACACGGGCTACCCTGGATCAGCCAACACTCCCATCATTGGTCTTGATCACAATATACAGCATGGAGAACTGTCCATGTGAGTTCCCCATGCTTTTATTTATAATGGTTTATTAGACATGAACATCAACACACACAATTGTCTTTTATCATTGATTTTAAATTCATTTTAAATGTGTGTCACAGTCTCTGATAAGTGTCAGCAGACTGTTCCATGTGTGAGCTGCTCTTAATGAAAGAGCTGATAGTCTGAAGGAAGTGCTCGTCTTAGGTGTTATACAATCCCCTTGTGCCACAGATGTGATGTGTCTATCATCAGTTTGTTCTGCTTTATAAATGCACTGGGGGGGAGCTATAAGCCATGCAGTATGTCATAGACAAGTGTTAGGACATTTTATGACATTGGGGTTTGGCTTCCTGTCAAGTACTTTAAGTGGTGGTTTGCTGACTGTACAGATCTGAGCGACAGTAATTGGACACATGATGGTGATGTAAAACATGTATGTGATAGTGTATAATTTGGAGTTCCATATGTTGTTTTGTTTTGTATTCACTGATTCATCTTTTTCTTTTTTTTTACTGTAAATATGAATAACTTACTGTTTTTATATATTATTTGTTTCCTTGCAGTGGTTCTCGCACAGATGAACCAGAGGAGCTGACATTCCACAGAACACCTCTCCCTAATGAACAGGATCAACTGACCTTTAATGCTGAGCAGAGACAATCCAGTTCACAACAACCATCTCTTGATGACTTAGATGTTACACCTGAAAAAGAAGGTAGACTATCTAAGTGTACATTGGATCATCAAAGTTATGTTATTAGTAATGCAGACTCTTATAACAGAGTATATTAATTGATGTGTTTGACATTTGTAGGCAAAGATAGTAGCAGTGAGGGCTTGGAAGTGTTGTCCTCTGTCATCTCGGGAAACATCTGCTCGCCTGAAACGGTGAATATTACCACTCAGGATTCCCATTCTTCATATGTATCACCAACTTTGTCAAAACACACAAATAACTGTTGCTTTTGTTCTTTGCAGAGTTTAAAGCTTGCAGACCTGGACTTCTCAGAAAACGCTGAAGACGTGTCCAGCTCCACCTCTCTGTGAGTTTGTACTTTGCAAGAACACACATGAATGTGTAAAGGTCTTTCCCTCAGGAGAGCCATTACTGCAGTGAGTTCTGTAGCAGGAGTTTCATCGTTGTTGACATTTGATGTTGAAATTGCCTGTTTTATGTTTAAGCCACAGTCATGCTAAAAGCCTGCAAGCCCCCCCGCACCCAGAGCCCCAAGCTCTTCCCACTGTCCAGCCTGAGGAAGAGGTCCATGCAGAGCCTTCTGGTTCAACTGGAGTGCTGCTCCCCAACTCACCTGTGGATCCTCCGAGCCTCCAGCCACAAAGCTCCACAGCTGGGCCCCCCACTGCGGAATCTATACCCAATCAGCCATTGTCCAATCAGACTCCGCCGATGCGACAGCGTCTGGGTGAAGACTTATTCCGATTGGTTCAGGTAAGAACAGGCTCACCAGAAGTGTTAAGGTTTTGGACCCAACTGACTCTTTAGATTGATTCTAATCTGAAGTATTTGTGTCCTTCATTACAGCATATCAACTACATGAGCCTGATGGACGTTTTGGGAGCTTCATTTTCTAGCCTGCAACTTGCCCAACAGAGCTCTTCTTTGGCTCAGTCCAACATGAACTCCTCACACCCTAATGTGCCGTCATCTTATGCTACCAATTTCATTCCTCAGCCAAGTGCCTTACCCGTTCAAACCACCATTCCTGTGCCACTTCAGACACAGGCACATGTGCCAAGTTCAGGATCCAACAACCTTCAGTTCAGTCAGGCCTCTGCAGGTCTGTTTGCAGAACAGCCTGTCATGCAAAGCTCAGGGAAAACCTCTCCAACAGGAGGCCAGCATCACACCAGCAGGAATCTACCCTCCACCGCTAATGGCGCAGGTGTAAGTTATCAGGTATTGCTCAAGTTCTCTGTTGAATTGTGACACATTGTACTTAAATCCCAGTGAAACCAAGCTGAATAAACAAATCTTTTTTTTATTCAGGAAATGCAGCCACTCTCTGTCCAGGCGATGTCACCAGAAATCCAGTTTAGGGAGAGCAGGAGGTTAATCCCACCCTCGCAGGGGCTTCTGGCCACTACTGACACAAGTCATGCTGTTCCCAGTGCACCTGTGTTACTGCCTTCTAATGACAGCGTACAAAGTGATCCTGCTCCCCAGTTCCTGGGCTTGAAGTTACTTCAGCTCCACCGTCCTGCAATGGCCCAGCAGAATGCCCCACACCATCACACTGCAAACCCTACTACTATAGAATCCCATCAGCACAAGCTTAAAAACAGTCACCAATCCACCTCGGTTCCAAAAAGACAACTCGGCTTTAATCCTCCACGTGAGCAAACTCCCAGGAACTCTCAACCCGAGGGTGAGACATCAGAGAGATCCAGGGGGCAAGGGTTCTCCCTACCTCCTCCTGCTTTACCAGCTCACACAGCTGCACCGACGCAGGGCATTCGTCTGCTGCACTTTCAGCCTGTTCCACACGGCAACACCACTTTCCCAAAACTCCCCTTACCCCCTTCCTCCAGGCCCACTATTGTCATTGCCGCTCCGATGGGAGAAGCACCAATGATCAAGCTTCTCCATATAGATTCTGGACCACAAATGGCAAGTAATTCTTCTATTATTATAAGGATTTTTTTATAGGGTATAATTAAATCTTACATTGTGGTTAATGTACAGATATCTGCCTCTGCCACAGATGTTTCCCGAGGCAGCACCTTCTGCCCAAATGACCCGTCTCATGTCCATGGAAGAGTTGAGAAGTTCAGCGTTCGGGAGGCAGAGTGCCGAAGAGGCTCCCCTGCGGTTGCTCAGAGTAGACGCGCCCGCTGAAAGCTCTAGAAGAGCTACCACGTCTTCCAGCTCTAACTCCAGCAAGAGGCAATCACACATTTGTTTTCGTGTTGTTGATTTTCTTTTCAAAGCTACATTGTTTTACTCACTGTGTGTTGTTTATAGGAAGAAGAGGAGAGAGGAGAAGGCGGGGAGGGCAAGGAAAGCAGAGGTCAAGTTCAGACCAGATGAGTCTATCATCCCTTCACAAGAGGTAGACACAAAGTTAACTCCAATAAGAAGTATTTTGTGCTACTAGCAACACTTTAGTGTAATTCCACTGTCACTTGTTTGTTCCAATATATCTACAGCCAGCACATGAGCCTGTACACGAAGAGCCTCCAGCTGCGGAAGAGATCCCCCCTGGACAGGATGTCGCCAATTACGCTCAATTTGGTTAGCGTCAAATGCACACTATGCACACAGCAATATTATTTAAAGTCTCACAAACGCTCCTTTGTCACTGCCGAGGCCTTTAGATTCACATGTGGAACACACAGTTAGTTCATCGCCGGACACTTTGGAACTTTATAATGTCGGTTCATTTGTTGTTGTTTTTCTAATGAACTCCCAGGGGCCTTCGATTCTGTGCTGACTGGTCAGAGATTATTGGACAGGGCAGAGTCCACTTCAGCTGAGCTCCATGCTTTTGCTTCTACATGTAAAAGACCCCCAGAGTGCCAGGATGCTTTCACCAACACAGACCCGGGTATGTTAGAGTCTGGGTTACGATTTATACAGTCACGTTGTAATAACATTCCACAGTTGTTGCTTGTATTTGGAATTGAATGGACATGCGTTTAAGTCTTTATGAGTTGTAACATAAATTGGATTTCTCTGCTCTACCTGGTTTGTTTTAACTGCCCGTTTTCCAAAAACCTAGATTTCTTTAGTATGTAACGTGTTGATTATCTTTCTCTCAGCCTTTCCTCCCACACTTGTGGATAAAGCAGTGTCAGCCTCTGTGACTGCCACTAGCCCCAAATGTAAGTGGATTTTTAAATCCCTGGTTCAAAGATAACACGTGGCTTTTTATTTGTAGTGGACATAATGAGGAGTTAAACATCATGCGCTTGTGTATGTGTGTGTTTTCTCCCTCCAGCACAAAGGAGTCTGCACTTTGGCAATGAGCACCTTGATCAACACACAGAGGAGTTAGAGAAGAATCTGGTAAGAGGCCAGACATACAACCTTAATTCCACTTTCTTAGTGTACTCTTCTGCGTGTAGAATTAAGTATACTTAGTACAACCTGATGTCCTGACACAGAATATACGTGAACATGGTCTTCATACTTCAGATTTTTCTTCATGTTGTATGCACACTCATACCGTTTTGATGTAAAACTGGTATTTTAGCAAGACGGTACTTTAATTATTGTATATTTGAATTCACTTTTCTTTGTTTCTCTGTCTTTGTCTCTCAGGGTCTGGATGGCCGGCAGTTTATAAGCGTCTTGGATCTAGAAGACAAAGCCGTGCATCAGGACTTGCCAGCCTGTCTCAGCCCAAGAGCACACGATGTTCTTTCTACCCGCCCTTCCTCACCTACATCTGCTCAGCTTCACGTACTTGCAACTTCTGTTATTAGAAGTGGTGATCCACAACCCGTAATCACAATTCCAGAAGATCTCCACTGGAGATCTCACACAGGTCTTTATATATCTTTTATATTGAAGGGTCTAATACACTGACTACAATCAGACCAGGGGTTAACTTTGGTCCAAATATCTATTGTACTGTACACTCTAGATGTCCCCGAGGAGTCGCCGTCACGCAGCCACATTGAGCCCGACAGGGATGCAGAGAGAATCCCTCTACACGCCATCGTAGATCCACCTGACTCTGAAGTCTGTAAAGCCATAAAGAAGCAGAGCGTTGGACCTCACAGCGCCTCATCCACACCTCCTACAGTCTGGTTCTCCTCCCGCCTGTCAGAGCTGGACGCTCAGCTGGCTGCTCTGCAGGACATCGCAGACAATCTGGAGATGGACTTTTCTAACTCCAGGATGGTACATAAGCATGTTGTTTTTCATCATTTATCCTGCTAATGTTATTAATGACACGCACTGTTTACAAATTGTCTTTGTTTGTTGTTCTTTGTGTAGCTGGTGAACACTATTGAAAAGCTCACACCAGTCTTGGCTCCCGATGTGAAGAGTACCACAGCAGTGAAAAAGACAGTCAGACTGTCTGTCCCACAGGAAGGTATGTCTTAAACCACTCATCCGTTATAAGAGCCAAAACGGCATAGAATATTATATTACAGTGTAAGTGTTGAAGGTTTGAAAGAGTATTATATAACACTTTAATGTCTCTCTTGTACAATCTCTGTCTCTTACAGCATGGTTACCACAACTGGACACTTTAACTGAACCGAATACATCTGAAGAGGAAGAAGAAAATGTGCTTCATAATGACTACTGGGCTCCTGAAAGGAAGCCATCTTTTCATTATTCCACTTCTTCTAACAGTCACAATGCTGGTCCTTCCTACCTTCTCACCCCTCCAAGTAAAGAGGCATTCTAATCAAACATTTCCTAACTAACAACAAACAACTGCATTTTTAGTTGATGAATTTTCCTAAAAACAATGTTTTTGATGGATTCTTTATTTTGTATAGTCAGATACATGTTTTTCTTCTATCAGTAAAGTCATAATGTTAAAAGCTACTATTCCATCTGTTTGTGTTGCTCCCACAGAAATGAAAGATCTGCTGACTGACGTGTCTGGAATATCTTCTATGTAGGTTTAAGTAAATCTTAACCATGTTATGACTCACATCATCTATTGTGAATGTGCTTACCGCTCTGTTACTTTACAATACTCCTCCCTCTACCTGTCCATCTCTAGATGGGCCGATGAGAATCTGGGTCAGACTGGGTTATCCGATACGGCAGAAATCCTAGACGAGTTGGTGAGAGAAGGGTATTTGTCCCCGACTGACCTGGACTTGTCCAATTCACAGACTGCATACTTTAGCAGGTATGGTACCTACTAAGATTCAGTGCTGTCGAAATGTCTACCTAACCAACTATGATTTATCACCGTGCTGAAAAGAAATGTGACCCCCCCCCCCCCCCACTAGCAGGCTGGACCAGCAGCAAAGTAGCTGGATGTCGCAGAAACGTGTCCTTCCAGAGGATGAGAGGAGAGAGCTGCGGATCTGGATGAGAAGGAAACAGAGGGAAAGTCTGGCTGTTTATCAAAAGCACCGAGAGAGCCTGAGGGAGAGGGAGCGCAAACCTTTTTCTACCTCTGGAACTGTGGTGAGATATGTTTACTAGACCTGTGTACCTCTTTTACTAGAATTTATATTCCATTCTATGTTATTAAAGAAAATCTATATTATATCCACTTTTCTATTCGCCTGCTCTTCCTTTGCAGAAATCAACAAACAAGAATCAAGCAACCGTTTGGAGAACCAGAGAGGAGAAAGAAAAGTAAGTACCTGTTTACATTGTCAGTGCAAAAGAAACATGCATAATATGCGTAACGGTTATTTCCATTTGATTTAATAGGTTCATGCTTCTGGAGCAATACAAGCAGAGGACCCGTGACGCCTGTTCTTTGGCCAGTGACTTTCCCGCCAGTCCTCCAGCCCTACGCACTTCTTCACAGGCTGAATGTTCACCAGTGCCTTTAACTACACGACCCAACTCCGCTCCTCTCTCTGGTAGCACTCACAGGTATCTCCTGCAACAGTAATCTGATTTAATCTTGTCTCATTAAGGAATATTTACACTTTGAACAATTCATTAACCATTCGTTCATTATTCCACAATGATCAGATTCTGCACAGAACCAAAGCTGTAGATTGTAAACGTCTTGTTTAGCTGGTAATAGCGGCATTATCTTTTTTCTCAGGGACTACAATGTGTCTGCCGATGATAAAATAAATCTTAAATCAGGACAAGCTCAATCCCACCTTCGTCCATGGACTGCTGAGATGCAGGGACGGACTTCAGAGGACTACCGCAGGAGACTGGGACTACATAGACCAGGTATCATAATGATATTCAGCTACATTGGTGTCCTGTAGATTACTGAGCAGCTGTGTGAGTATCAGCTGTTGATAATACCCTGTAGATGCACTTTCACTTAACATGTTCATGTTGTGTTTTTTTGTATTAGTTACTTCTCTGCCAAGAGACCGTCTGTCCCAGGTGACCAGACGTGGTATGCTCACGCACACAAAGAGCCACACTAAACTGCACACAGCCAGCCAGAGTGAGGAGCGCCATGTCGGGGAGCAGAGAAAGACGGGGCCGAACAAAGGTCCTTCAGGTGGGGCTGCTGTAGGGAGAGGGATCCTGAGGGAGCACACGAGGATGGAAGAGAGAGAAGAATTGAATAGGCTGCTGGAACCAGAGGAGTCGGACATAGTAAGACTGCTGGATGAGCAGGATGATGGCGCCAGAGCTGGCGTGTCAGCGATGGACTGGCTGGACAACCTTTCGGAGAACGGCGGCAGCAGCCTCAGCAAAATAGACTGGGCCGCTATCGAGAGGATGGTGGCTGCAGAGGACGCTTGAGCTCGAGTGTCTCAAGTAGAGGAGAAACAATACCACGTCGACACTGAAGTTGATAGTATATTACTGGAAAACACTTCCAAGATTGTATGTGCCTATTGAATACAAAATATAAATATAAACATTTTAAAGCATATATATTTTTTATTTTAGATATATTTAATAAATTAGATATGATCAGCAGTGATATTAAATATATTTAGGAGAGATTGATGTTGTATTGGTAAAGAATAATAAATGATATGTGATATCAGAATTTTATATATATATATATATATATATATATATATATATATATATATATATATAAAATCTAAGGAGTACTTGCACTGACCTCTGAAGTGATGTCTTATTCAACATTTAGGTTTGTGCCATTTGTGTGTAACGTTTTCTACATTTATAATTTATTTTTGTACAGACTTGACTGTCCCAACTATTAAATATAGTTTCCTTTTATGTTCATTGTTGTCATTATTGTTTAAGTAGCCTGTGACTGAAAATGTGAATTTCTTTGGGCTCGCTTTATCGCAAGTCTGATTTTTCATTTGTCATTTTACTTATCATACTATATTTAGTCTTTGGGCACATGCGACTACTGTTTATTTTAATTTTTTTATTATATATATTTTAGGAAAAAACAGTAGTCCAAAATCAAATAATTGTTATCTGTGCCTTGTAAAAAAATGAAATAAAAAAAGATATGGAAGACATTTAATAATCACAATGTTTTTCAAAAATCCTGATTTAGACTTGATAAAAAAAATATGTTTCATGTGATCTAAAACATTTCAAAGTTGTACTGTTACTTGCCCAACGTATGTCAGTACCAGATTTCAAGACTTTCAATCAGAACAAATATGGATTTTTTTCCTTATCACACCAAATAGGCCTATAGTTCCTATTAACTATTAAATATCAGACAACTGATAGCTTCTTGAGTTGATTTATTGCCTTTTACACACTAGATTTAGCAATAGATTTAAAACCTTCTACATAAAAGATTCTATGAGATCCTACTATGCTTGTGTTCATTAAAACCAAAGACATGTAAACATCTTATATGTCCACACGGTGGATGTGATCATCATATGATATGATCTAAACACGCGCACACCGCCTCTTTACGGAGCAGACTCAGCTGAAAGCGCAGAAGAAGAAGAAGAAGAAGAAGAAGAAGAAGAAAGAACTTCCGGAGGTCAGAGGTAATCTTCGTATTTGAAAACATGGACCCCAACAAAGTGGATGAAGGTAGCAACGTTTTACTATCACACGTCTTTAAGTTTTGTATATTGGTCTTACACGACTTGCATACATGTGCAGGCATGTTGGGCTGTTCTTCTAGTTGGTTTAACATCTATAAGCTAGCTACTTTACGCTAGTTAGGAAAAGAAGAAAGCGTCGTTGTTGTTTTTGTTAGCTTATTTGTTAGCTTGTAATTTCCACCATATACTTTTAAAAAGCCATTTAACTGTAACGTTAGATAGTACAGCTTTACTTTCCTTGAAAAGATGCAATTGTCTTTCAAACGAGAAATAATTGCCACTCTTACCATTGTTAAATCTATACTGGTCATTCAAACTGAGATGATTCGTAACGTTAGCTAACAGCCAGGCTTTAATAAACGCTTTCTACCATAACGTTATATTTGTGTGAACCGTGGATGTCAGACACTTTTTAGTACTCAGATCCAACTCGATGAAGGCTTTTATATTTCACACAACAGTTAAGTGAAATGTTTCAATGGAGGCAGAAGTTCAAGCGTCAGTATTAAACACAATATGGGTGCCACATATGTATTAACAGTCACACAGTTCAGTCCAAATTGTTTTCGTCGTGCACATTTGAGTATAGATCACTTGCGTGAAGCTTATGACCATGTGTAGCCTAACATTATTTTCTTGTTTATGGCTTTGTAATTTCTGTTTACCTCTCACAACTCAATGAGGTATTGTTCCTCTGTTCAGAGTAATCTCCCTCTTTCAGCAAAACATACCTTTCAAGTGGTAACCAAAGGGTCACCTGTAGCTGAATCTGCTGCTCTGCTTACAAAGAAATCCACAACCGAGGGAGCTTCGTCCTTTTATTTTTGGGAATTCACGTGAAAAACAATTGTCATTTCCATGATAACATTAATAACCCAGGCTATGATGAGTGATTTACGCGCCTCTTTTTCAGCATCGGGCAATTCGGGTGACGATGGAGAAATGGCATCGGTCATGGGATTCTCCGGGTTTGGTATGTACATTCCAGCAACATTGGTCAATAATTTGACCTGATTATTTTATTTATTTTATAATAAACTGACAATATGAGTTTTTTAGTTATTGTACAAATGAGCCGTATTTGTTCCATCCAGGTAAGAAGGCCCGCACATTTGACCTAGATGCCATTTTTGAACACACCCGCCGAACCGCCATTGAGAGGAGGCAGCGTGTATTAGGTAGGTTTACGATCATAACAAGCTGTTCATCCTGTCGCCCGGGTGCGTATAACTATGTACTGTAATCGTTGCTTCCGTAGAGGAGCGGAAGAAGGATGATCAGATGCAGGAGGAAGGGGAAAGCTCCAAAGCAGTCAAACCATCAGTCCTCGCTCCGAGAGATAACGCTGCAGCTGCTACTTCCAGGTAACCGTGGATTTTAAATTTGATTGTTTGATTTTACGGTCAGGCTGTCACTGCCTCAGAGGTTAGTTACATGTCTGTAATTCAAGTGTAAGCAAAGGTTTTGCTTTGACCGACAATTCTGTTTGTTTGTTTGTTTTAGGAAACAGGAGAGTGGGAGCAGTAGTGACAGTGGTTCGGACTCGGACTCGGACTCGGAGCTTATTGGTCCTCCACTGCCTCCCCAATATACAGCCCAGGACGACGACGGTGACCTTGTGCGACCTCCTCGTCCATCAGGCAGCACCGCTCACAGTGATGATGATGATGATGATGAGGAGGAGGAGGAACAAGACGACGACGATGACGTACGTCTGAAATGACCCACTTAACAGGAGACATTATGAGTGTATTACAAAATATTTCCTATAAGTCCGTCACTTATATCACCTGTTATATCCTTGACTTTGTATTTTTTCTCTTTTAAACATTCCAGTCTGTCTTCCTGCTGCGTCCATATGCTACTACTACTAACTTTGGCTCATTTTTATTAGAGCGTCCCACAAGCCGTGACAGTGTCACAATAAGAGAATGCACAATCAATCAATCAAAACTTTATTGTCATTTCAAGCTATACACAATGTACAATTCAAATGAAATTTCGTTGTACTGTAACCGAGGAAAAAAGTGACTGAATAAGTGGTATATAAATATTTATAAAAGTGCATGATGCTGATGCAGAGAAATAATATATGTACAATACTAGGACCCCGAAGCAGAGAAATGGAATTCAGACATTATTCATTTGATTGTTTACACCTGTGCTTTTGTCACCGTGACATGTCACCGTGACATGTCACCATGTCCTGAGTGTAAAAGGCAACTTCCTTCTGTAGTCTGGGGTGCTTTAAGATTTCACCACTAGATGGCAGCACAAGAAAGTATATGTCTTACGTTACTGGATGATACCACTATCATCTTACTGTATGTTACTGAACACTAATTACAATGCATCTCCTGTTCTCTGTTTCAAAATGTCTGTGCCACTTAAAACATATCGGCATCTTAAATGCAGCATTATTCAAAGGAGTGGTTTTTGTAGAAGACTATAAACACTTGTGTAAGGAAGTAAATGACTCAGGTTATGAGTTAACAGCTCAGATTCTAACCTTTCACATTCAACAGTGTAACTGTTCCCACTCAGTCATGTTCTGGTGATTACTGTGATTCCAGACTTTTTAGCCATGCAGCCGATGAAGTTAAAATGTCATGAGTAATTGAACCTCGGAATGAAATGTAATCCACTATAACCACACACCTTATTGAGCCTTCGTCTGTCTTTTACTGTGTTACTTATATTCATCTCATCTTTCCGCCCTAGAATCCAGTGAAGAAAATTCCAGACACTCATGAGATCACTCTGCAGCACGGCACCAGGACGGTAAGGACTTCTTCTTTCAGCACCCGGTGATTATTGCTTATGTGTGGAAATGTATTCAATGACGCTCTGTTGGAAAGAAGAATAAGAAGGTCTATATTCATCGTAAGTGGCTTGTAATCAGCACCATATTTTATTTATATTATGCATACACTAAAACATCTGGAGATCTGCATCAGTTATTGGATTTGCTTGCCAGTGTTCCCTAACTTTGGGCTGAATTTAAGTATGTTTCCCTTGATATTTTGGAGCAGTGACGGAAAAAATTGCTTAAAGTTCTCCATATAGAGCCAATCTGGTGTCCAGATCCAGAGCTCATTGCAGTTCTAAAACATTTAGCATCTGAATAAATTGATCATCACACAAGAACGGACTTTAAATATAGGGCTTCTGTTTATTTTTGCTGGAGGCATTATAACTACCTTGTCAAATGTGTCTAGCAGCAGAAGCAACCTTCTACAGTTGGTTGTTCTCTTACAGGGTTTTAGATTGTCTTGTAGTTTTATATAAGGTAATTGTCTCCTCAGGTATCAGCTCTGGCCTTGGACCCCTCTGGAGCCCGTCTGGTGACTGGCGGGTATGACTATGATGTGCGCTTCTGGGATTTTGCCGGGATGGACCAGGCTCTGCAGGCCTTCCGATCCCTCCAGCCCTGCGAGTGGTAAGTCCATTTCTGAGAAACACAACGTGGAACATCAACACAGTTGCCAAACATGTGGTTAATTAGTTTCATGCAAACATCCATTACACTCGCTGCATTTAAGTGTGCCAAAGTGTGCGCACACACACACACACACACACACACACACACACACACACTCATTTGTCGAGCTTCATTGAGCCTGGTGTTAACTATGTGACATCCTCTCTTTTCATTCAAAATGAGCCTTTCAGAAACAGATGGTGGAGATATGCGGGTGTTTGTCTACGTGCATGTGTTTATCCCGTGTTTCACTGAAGCCATCATCAAAGATCAAATTCTTTTTTTTGCTTTTGGGAACCAGTGAGCTGAGCTGGAGCAGGCTTCCCCTTTTATTAACAGAAGGTTACGCTACATTTAATTTGATTACAATGTGATCAAGTAGCCTGTTTGGTTTACTACAAGCTTCATATAGAAAGTAGTGCCGCGGAGGTCCACTGTTCCTCTCAGGCAACGAGCTCCGTCAAACTAAAACAATGAGAAAAATGAGCATTCGGTGCTACGTATAGAGGCTTTGAAGACGCCAAAGCCCCCCAATTAAAAACGGCATTGGTGTTACCCTCACTTTCATTTCAGCTATGGAACGTTTTGCTCTGTGTATGTAAATACTGGTGCCCCAGCTACCCCCTGCTGTGTTAATGCTATTTGCTACTGACCTCAATTGCTAATCTCACTCTGGTTGTGCAGATAGTTGCGTGTGTCCTCAATTGTCTGCACTGCTGTGCATTATAGCATGTTTCTTAATTATTCTGTGTTGAATAGAAAGGTTGTGTTATGTTTATGTTCTTTCAATGTGTTGTGTGTGTGTGTGTGTAGTATGCTCTCATTATTTCCATTTCTTGGCTTAAAATTCCTTTATGCTCACTCACTGCTACAGTTGTTGTGTGTGAGTGTCTGTTGTGGATCACAGAGATCATTCATCACATGTACATCAGATGTTGTTTTGTTCCTATAGCCAGACATATCTATTGTTTTTTTCCCTGAACCCTTTGAAGCATGAAAAAGCTCCTTGGTGCAGAAGTCTTGTTAAATCACAGCTCGCAGATGGCTTGCAAACAGGCACCAAGACACTTATCAGAAGTTATCAGCGCTACAGAAATGCAAACTAAAAGTAACTTCTTTGCTTCAGATGTCCTCTTAATGTTTGTCGTGTGTGTGTGTGTGTGTGTGTGTGTGTGTGTGTGTGTGTGTCTTCAGCCACCAGATCACATCCCTGCAGTACAGCAACACTGGTGATGTCATCCTGGTGGTTTCTGGCAATGCACAGGCCAAGGTGTTGGACCGTGATGGTTTCAATGTCATGGAGTGTGTGAAGGGAGACCAGTACATTGTGGATATGGCCAAAACTAAGGTAAAGTGGTGCTCACCTACACTCCTCTCGTTTCACTAGAAAGATTGTACTCACCGAAGGGAGATCTGGTTACTTAGGGACGAGGTCTTATAGGGTAATAAACACAATTGGTCAGTTGATAAGAACAATTTAACCAGATCCTGGACCACTTTTCTTTAGAGCTTTTTCACTGAAAATCGCTGCCTGCTGTGGCCAAAAAGCCGCCATGAGTGTGAAACAAAACTGTAAAGTTGTGGGCCGACAGCTAAACGATTGAACTGAAGCTCCTTTAAAGCCAAGAGGAACCGCAGACTCGGGTGGTAACTCTCTGTAGGTTCATAACTACAACAACCCTTTTCTCATTGTTTTCAGTGTCATTTCATTACATCATTATAAAAACATTTTTTTTAAATTATAGCCAGTGGCTTTAAATGTGTTACAGGCATTCAAGTTTTCTCCTTTTTATAGCAACAGCGGCCCAAGAGTGGCTGCTAATTCTAAACACAGGCTAGATGCTCTGCTCTTATGTTCTGTGGGTGGATCCTGCCAACGCATAATGCTAGCAAGGTGTAGCCACGCACTGCTCTGTTTTTGCATTGTATTGCCCAGCCAGAGGCCCTATCAGGGGGAGTGGGCCACCACATGCTTTGAGGACTGTCGTGGTTCATCTCCTGCTTGTACTCTCCTCTACAAAGGAGGATCCTAATGAATTGCCCATGTTTGGGTTTCACTTTGTTTAAGAAAGCTGTATTGGTGGTCACTAACCATCTGTGCCAGCTGCAGTGCATTTTAGACATGGTTTATACAACCCATATGAATGACTTGAACAAATGAAGGCCCATTGATTGCAAGTAGCGTTTTCCTGGATGTCCTACATTCTTGTCCTGCTCAGTCCCATCTGGAGCTAACGGGAGAGTTTGGTTCAGTGAAAATGCGTTTTGGCCCGCTGACAATGTCTCAGTCGTTTAGCTGCGTCTCATGTGATAATTAAGTCCTTGCTTCTACTCTGCCTCTGTTGACAGGCAATTACTTGCCTCCTACCTCATCCCTACTGTGTGCTGAGGGATTTTTCACACAGGGGCCTATGTGCACAAGCAGTGGAATATCATGAGATGTTGTTGTTGTTTTTAAATCTAGGAAAGTATTGTGAGATTTCTTCAAACGGGCTGTTTTGACCCACCGACAGCCTCTTTAACAACATCTTTTAAAGAGAGAAAAACAAGAGAATGATCGCCATTTGTGTCCACTTGTGACTATCCTGTCGACTAATTAACTAACAAATTTAAACCTAACAAATCCAGAAAATCTAAATGCAGCTGCACTGAAAACAAACTGTTTAGTTTACACTTCTTGTTATCTGGGAAGTTTCTTTTCTTGGTTCCTGCTCTATTTTAGTTCACTGTTAGTATGAACATCAGTCTGTTTCTCTTTAGTCATTGGCAATTTGTTGCCCTAAACTGTTAAGGAAGAGGAATCCGATTTGTTTAGGAAGGTAGCGGCTCCTTTACTCTAATCATGAGGCTCTTATACTGCAGGATTCTCTCTCTTTAGATGTTATTGCCCAGAGCAGGGAAGCAGTCATTCACAGCCCATTTCAGCTGTAACCTCATCATGTAGGGAGTGTGTATTTTACCATAACATTTAACAACTTTAGTATTTTGTTATTTATCCTTTTTTAGCCATTAAACGGCAGGACCTAGGCAGCTCCCTTTTATCAATTATTAAAGTGGTGTGTTTAAAGTATTTGACAGGCTGGCCTCTGTTCCTGACGCACACATACCAATGTCATTTGGTCAATTTCTGCTCATGCAAGACCCTCTTTCTTGAGCATCCTGTCAAATAGCGGTATGTCATGTCTTTGCAGCACACTGAAGTGTTCCTCTCTGACCTGGCGGGCCCCTCTCTGGGTTATGCTGCTTTGAAGTCATTTGTTATGAGTAATTCTCCGCAGGACTACTCCAGCAGAGGAAACGTCTAAAAGTTGCTCGTGTAGGAGCTAGCTGTTTGAAGCTGTGACACAGCGTGCCGCACTGCTTCAGAGTTCACAGGCTCAGCTGTAGGGCAAGGCCTATGTTGAAGGCCAAAAGTTAAGGTTACAATATGATCAAATTAAAGGTCCAAGAAGATCATTTCCTCAGGGGAGAAGCCTTTTTAAGGTTTGCTTTCAGAGCAGACAACATAATTGGTTCCTCCCCGGGTACTTTTTGTTTGCGTAGTAGACAACCTTATAGTTACCCTGCACGGTTCACGCTGCACAACTCGGCAAAATTGTGTAGTTTTGTTAATGTTCCCTTTCTGCTCTTCTCAGGGCCACACTGCTATGCT
The DNA here is from genome assembly GCF_900634415.1 of Cottoperca gobio. Taxonomy (NCBI): domain Eukaryota; kingdom Metazoa; phylum Chordata; class Actinopteri; order Perciformes; family Bovichtidae; genus Cottoperca; species Cottoperca gobio. The sequence continues at coordinate 15,375,845 of NC_041366.1, read as the reverse complement.
GAACAGTGGCTGTTGGCATCCCAAGATTAAAGAAGAGTTCATGACTTGCTCCAACGATGGGTGAGTTTTAAAATAAGTGTTTGTGAGTGAGCTCTGAGTTGCAGGCTGACTTTATTGTTTTGTCTTTTGTTGTTGCTGCAATATTGTACGTACTGTAAACCTAAACCATCATGGGTTAATCCATTACCTTTTCCAAAGGAGAAATAGTCCCCAAAATACTACGTGCACAAGCGTATCAAACATTTGTGGGTTTACCAGTATTCAACAAAACTCTTGTTTGCTGTTTCTACGTTTTAAATGGTCTACTGTACAGTAACGCCCAAAATATCCATTCATCTCGTCAAATAAAGTTCTTTATAGGCGCCCCTCCTGAATATTGTCATAACTTGTCCAACATTTGTTCAGGACCATCCTTACTGGACAACAAACGTGTGTGTGTGTGTGTGTGTGTGTGTGCGTCCAAGACTTTTCTTTGCTCTCATCCTCTATCACCAGCAGGGAGTCCTCTAGTCCAGATTATGCCTCTGGGAAGGGTAGCTTGGCCTCGCAGCTGTGCATTGACACATGGCATGTTTTACACTGGATGTAGTCCAAATGCAGCCCTTTTTCTTTGTATGCTGTGATTTGGACCACAGCAATACTGCTGGCCATAACAAGACGTCACGCACACGTATTTATATTCTTTTTGCTTTAGCTGTCCTCTTTTTAAACGCAGCACTCGTCCTGTATGACTGCAGAAGCTGTAACCCTTTGCCGTGTGTATAGGTGCGAGTGAATGTGTGACTTTGAGTGAGAGCACAGTGATGAGTCTAAGTGAGTGTGACAGGCAGCAGTGCAGAAACCCATGGCTATCATCATTAAGTGGAAACAAGGGCCTGGCTTTGTGGGCAGCCCGCAGCCCGGTGTTTACCAGTCCTACTGCTCTCCCAGATGTGGAGGCTGGTTTATTTAGCTCTTATTGAGGCTCTGGAAATCCTCCCCTGGCACGTTAGCACTGGGTGTTGCCCCTGGCCAGCTCGCAGGAGAACAGCGGAGAGGAGCGCACAGGGAACCATTCACAGGCAGAACAGCTGCATGTGAGGAGGGTTCACGGCAGCAGAGCAGGTCAACACAGCAACCTGGCTGCGAGATGGAAAGAGGCAGTGACTGCTTCTAGTGATTTACAGGTGAAAGACGTCCTTACAACCTCCTGTCAAATCTCTCATTTGACCCTTTACTTATCATCACTTTAGTAACGTGCAGTGCAATACGGGGGCTACTCGATGATGAAGTGCTGTATTTCACTTTCTCGGTCGAACTACTCTGTCTCGGCCTACACCGAACTTCACACTTCTTCAATCAAAAGTCCCTCTCATTCCTCCAGTGCCAACAGAATGCAGGCGCCAGGGTTTAAACAGGTGCCAAACACACTGATCACATTACTTTAGTCCTTGTTTCTCTACTCTGGTAAATCCTTATTTTCAGAGTTAAGCATTCAAGACTTTAGCATGTTTGCGTCGGTAAAGTTTAGCATGTTTGAGAGTACAGCCTGAAGCCCTCAGAGCAGAACTCCTGTGGCTGTACAATAAGCTCTATGATTAAGCGAGATAAAAGGCAGCCAGACGTTTGCTGATCCATCTAGATACGAGGGGGTTCTGGATTCTTTTCTTCTTCTTTTTTTTTTTTTTTAACTCTGCAAATGCGTCCTGCTTCTTGGAACTGGCCCCAGGAATGAATGAATTCATGAGGACTTCATCTGCAATCTCAAGTTTAATGGTCTAAATTTGTGATTTCATTGGTTGGGATTCTGATAAAACAAAAGGAACAGATTTATACGTTTTTAGGGCTGAAACTAACGATAACGAAAAATGTCCAATCCACTTTCTCAAAGTATAAGGTGATGTCTTTTAAATGTCTGGTTTAGGCAGTCCAAAGATATTCTGTTTAATATGATATAAAACAGCAAAAAGCAGGAAATTCCATATTTGAAAGGCTGAAAACATTTTTTTTTTATACTTAATTATCAAAATAGTTATTTAGTTGACTACTTTACAGCTTTTATTGCCTCCTGCTCATATTTCTTTAGCTCCATCAGGCCACCATGAACGAATATGGAGTCTGCAGAGGCCACACTGTCGTCAGTGGGCCTCTCTCAAGAGGACCAGCAGTTGGCCAATAGTACCAGTGGGTGTCTGCTCCTGGCTGTGTCTGCTTACACCTATGTTTTCTGTCTTTCTTCCTGTGTCCGCCTAGTTAGAGAGTCTTCGTTGTGTTTATTTGAATAGGTTATTAAGCATGATCACTGGACCGCCCAGCTCCTTTTTAATTGAAGGTCCCCCTGCTTGTATGGAATCTCATTCATAAGAACTGCCTACCAGCTCCTTGAATGATTTCATCAACCAAGTCCACCCGAGAGGATGTGGACGAGAGGGAAGTGCCGATGGCGTGTTATAATGCAGCAGCAGGGTGGTAGTGATTGTACTTTCACACTGAGGGTTGAATGGGGGGCTTCAGCAGAACTGTGCGACTCAAGTCCGTCAGTGAAAAGCGTTTTGAGCGCGGACTGGTGCGAATGTGTCAACATTTCACAGTCTTGTGTCGTTCTGTGTGAGAGACGTGTGACTGTTTAAACGGCACAAATGTTTTCCAACATTACTCCCGTTTGATCCAAGGGGGGAAAATGCGTATTAAGCATTGAGCCACTTTAACTAAGTCTTCGCTGAAAGACTGAACACCTGTTTGAAAACCGCAGATTTATTTTCTCAGAAAGTGAAGGCAAAATGTGCCGGGTCTAATCCTGGTGGAAGCGTTTCCTTGGCAGGATAGAACTTGAAGTAAACTAAAAACATGGCCGGGACTTTTGTGTCAGTCGTGGTTTTTGAGAGCTGCCGGCTTTTCTTTATGAACAAAATCCTAAATAGTGGCTTGAAGATTCTTGAATAAGTTCTGCTTTAATGTTAAACGTTGACAACTATAACCAAAGACACTTTGCATTAGTGGCTTCAAGGACATGACACTGCTGATTGTGGGCTTTACTTGATGTAGTTTTATAGGCAGGAAAGCGATAAACTATTCCTGTTATGCTCTTTTTGAGACTGAAATTTCAACCGGCGGAGCCGAGGATAGGCCATGCGGCGACTTTCTAATTGGGCCCACATGTTACTTCTGTTGAGTCTTGAGACACACATGCGCACACACACAAATACACACAATTTGAGGAATGTTTTCCAGGAGGTTTGAATGCCAGGGATTCCCTTCCTGTTGGCCTGGTCCCAGGGCTGCAGCTGGACGTGGATGTGTAGCTGTATGCAAGCACACCCTGAGGACAACATGGCAAGTTTTTTTTTTTTTTTTTTCGATTTTTTATTTACTGCTGAGGAACAAATTATTTGTCTTTTATCAAGCGCTCAAACCAAACGCTTGATGTGACACATTAAGGAGTTATCATTGGAGAGCAGCCACAACAATATAGAGTCACACAAGGAAGATTCATCATCTACTTCTTGGATAACAATGATGGTTTTCTTAGCATGATTAAGCACTTTTCACTTATTCCTTTTTCTTAATTTACTTTTATTATCATTGTCTTCCCTAACAGATCATTGCTAGCGTACTGATCATCTTTTCTTCCCCAGTTTTTTCAGCCAAATACTCGGTGAAAGCTTACTTTAGATTTTTTTTTAGAGGAAAGGGGCATTACTGCTGGGTCATTAAGTGTTATCTGCGTGACAGAACGGGGATGAAGAGTGAGGACAGACCTTACAAAGTGTGTGTGTGTGTGTGTGGGAGCATGTCGGGGCGATTCACACAGTTTAAACACATCAGGTTCATCCACAGTCCAGTTCATTTCCAACTGTTGCTCGCCTTACACTGCAAGTGTTCCATATCCTGCCCAAGAACGCACATACCATACCTTTTTTTTTTTAAAGAGTGCATTCATCCTTCTGGTTCAGTTTACAATCATGGCTGAATTTTTGACTGACAGTAACGTCTACTTCTTTAGTGTGTGTGAACACGGTGTTTGTTTCTTTTTGACTACTACCTTATGCGAGGAGGCATTATCAACCACATTGCTTGATTAAACCTGAGGAGCTCTCTTGACTTCTTTTTTTTAACTGGAGTCGAGCATTTTGTTCCTGTAGTGTGAGGTCTCGCCTGCCCTGCGAAGGACTTTTCTTTTTAGGGTTGATTTTTTTTTTCTACTTTGCAGCAACACTAATGTTATTCACTTGTGAATAGTTTTGAATCTTACTGTACCCACAGAGCATCTGCGCTTAGACCAGAGTGGGTTTTATTCTCCCATGCTCGAGTGCCACTGTGTGCATGCCTCCCCCCCCAAAGCCTTCTGTTATTTCCCCTCTTTATCTTCTTCAGCTGCGATGTAAGACGGACCATCTTCCCCTCCTAATCCGCATTTCTCATAACAGAGCCCTAGGTAGTCAGTCAACCGGCCGTCGGACAAACCCAGTCCATCCTCATCACCGGAGTTTGACCAATAAACAACCTTTATACAAGACGTACACTTCTCTTATCCCTCTCTCTTCCTTATCTTATCATCTGGGAAAGTGATCCTAGCAGCCATCCCCCCCACCAGGCCTACAGTATAACCTGATGGACAGATACGATCTGGGGCCTGGGGAGCTGTCACTCCTCAGGTAATGTGTGAATGACTGTGCTACACGCATGACTGAGGATGTATGGCTCTCATTTTATTACATTCACCCCTCTGTCTCTGACTCATTTGTGCGGGGGGGGGGGACAAAAGGGTGCTGCTGATTGAAGGGAAAACAGGGTTGTGGGGAAGAAGGAAAGAGTGCACAGCTTCTGGTGAGATCTTCATGCCCCAAGTGAATATTTTGACATCTAGAGTACCACATATTAGAGGCGACAGTTTCCCCCTTCCCTGCCCAGCTCCGTATCTCGCTCCTGACAGGTGAGGGTGTCCAGTCTTCGCCCCGCGCTCGGGGTTGGCTCAACACCGGTGGGCTCTAACCTCTCTGTTCTTTCCCCCTGACAGCCAGCAGTGCCATGTTTTGGAAAGAGCCCTTACGATAAATAGCATTCCAGGTTTTGTGTGCTACGCGAAAGGTTATGTTGTCTTTATTGGCTTGACAGACGCCTACAGTCTTCTGTAAACAAAATAGAGATGTCTGTGTGAGGCAGCAGGTGGACCAATGTGTCATCCAGTCCACGGCTATCACTCTTTCTCATTCACTCTCACGCATACACACGTACATCTGCTCATGTCAAAACGTACTGTACAATACAATGCCTTCAACCTCCTTTTTTAAAATATATATATATATATATATATACACACGTGGCTTTTGTATCTTTTTATTCCAGCAAGAGATTTTTTGATTTATGACCAGCTTTGGTTTATGTGGATTTAAACACAACTATGCATCAAACAGAGTTTTTATTTGACCCTTGCCAGTTCTCACTCAAACCATATGTCTTCAGCTGGCATTTGTATCACATTGTTAGACTTATCCAAACACAGTTGAGTGTGTGTGTCTGTGACTTTGTAGCCGGCCACAGAGGAATCCTTGCCTGGCTGTTAGTAGCAGCCCTGCCTGTATGTTTATACTCCTCTGCTGACCTCATGACCCGAAGGTCACGATGCTCACTAAAGCAAGCAGTGGGTCACACACACAGTTGGACACGCTCTGTCTGGCATGAGTGTGAGTGTGTGGGTGTGTGTGAGGTTGGCTAAACATGTTCGTGTGTAGTCAGGTTGTTCAATAAATAAATGTTGAGGTTTAAGGCTCTTGAGGTCACTTGCAGAGCTGGTGGGTACTTCAGTGTGTCCTCTTTGTCATCGTTTTTGTCTTCTTACTTATCAGTTTCTGTATTTTTCTTTTTATCATTTTTTTTTTAAGTCACTGGAGCCTCCCTTTTTATACACTTTTTTTTTTTTAATTTTAATTTAATTTTTTTTACAAAAGCCTGAAAATATACAGAGCTAGTTAATTAAAAAGATTTAGATTAGGTGAGTGGAAGTTGTGCGCAACATCCCTTACTTGGTCATCCTCTAGACAGCAAGCCATGCCAACGGGGTCAAAGGTGAAACGTTCCACCTTGTTTTAAACTAAACAACTTGTTGTTCTCAGATCATAACTATGCAGAAATACTGACGACTGCTTTGACTAGCTGCTGCTTTTTTCCTATTTCAACACATTATTGGGAAATTAGAAAAGGCTAAATACAATGAATGATTATTTGAAAGATTTGGGGAGGCATTTTATGCCGAGAAACAGAAAGTTATTAGTTATTACAAGATGTTTTTTAGCATCATTTCAGTCAATATAATGAGTTCAATGTTTGTAATTTGAACCCGTAATCGATAGAGATTCTTGTGGGCTTTAAGTTTGATGCCATTTGGAAATAAAGCTTCCTGTTTGCACGTATGTAAAGTCTGCCTTTCCTTCCTCATGGAAGCTTCAGACACGCCTGTCACACTGATCTACTGTTCTTCTGTTTGCTAAACCCTTCACCCTGCAACATATAGCTGCCTAACCTTATGTTCACCCGTGTCTGCAGGACACTGTATCTCGATATGATTCTGATTTATTACAGTGCTGCATGGTGTTGATGCCCAAATATATTGTGAGGGATACATATTTTATGAGGGATTCATGACAAGTTGGATGAAGATAAATTAAATCCTCTGTCCGTCTGCAGCACTGTGCGCACATGGGACCTGAGCTCGGAGAAGAAGCACAAGTCTGTGTTCAAACCGCGTTCCTTCCAGGGGAAGAAGGTCGTCCCCACATGCTGCACCTACAGCCGTGATGGGAAGCTCATTGCAGCAGGCTGCCAGGATGGCACCATCCAGATCTGGGACAGAAACCTCAGCGTGAGTCTTAAAACACACACACAAACACACTCGCATACCAAGCACCCCCAGGTTGTAAACATTGGATGTCTGATTTGTTTTGGCCTCGGGTACAGAGTCATGAGACTCGGGTCATCCGGTCACAGGCCAGAGAGGCCAGAGTTCAACAAGTCACTCACGGTGAACGCAATTTAAAATGCCCTGTTTTAAAATGCACTTTGTCCAAACTGGGAGTAGCTGAGAATGTTATTGAATATCCTGTCTGACCTGTATTGACCACGTTATTACACTAACCTAGTAAGAGTTCCTCTTATTCCATCCAAACTCTGGAGAACCGAGAGACTCTGTGAGGCTGTACTTAAATACAGCAGTGCTTTGAGCTAACTGCATGCTAGCAGTTACAATGACAACATGTTGATGTTAAGCAGCAATAATATTCATCGTGTTCACAATATTAGTTTAGCGTGTTAGCGTGCCAATAAGCTAATAAGCACTAGCACAGCTCAGGCTGATGAGAATATCATTAGACGTTCAGGTAAATGATTATAAACCAAAGTATTTGACAAATTAAAATGTTGATATGATGATTGCACTCCATGTTAGGGATCCACAAAGTGATTGTTTATGGTGTTTCACTGCACCAAAGTGATGCACTGGCCGTCAGACTGGAATTGCCTCCCCTCGATCCCTGCCGCCAGCAGGGGCTCAAAATAGCTGATTATGTAACTGAATTAACTGACGTCTGATGATTGAGTTGAGGAAAGTTACTGGGAGGCCCAAACACAAATTCCCTCCGTATGTTTTCCTGTATTAGTTAATTGGGTTAATTAAGCATTCTTCAAGATTCACATTGTTGAGGTAATAGTTGATCTTGGCTCCCAAGTAGCATTGCTCTCACTTATTTGGCTTATTTTTCACTTGAGTTATTTGACAAATCGTCACTGTGGATAAAAAAGGATTTCCAATTTGGGGCTGCAGAATGCTTCTCCATCGTTCATCGAGGACATCTTCTGGCTCTCGAGATAGTTTGTCACCTTAACCTCTTCCTGCGTGCGCAGACCCCGAGTCTCTCCTCTCGATGGCCTAGTTTCACAAGTTTAGAAATACGGTGTGTGAAATACTTTGTGGATTCTCACCTGGGAGAAAACAAAATTGATGGATGGCTGCACACAGATGTTGCTAAATACTTTCTAAAAACAGCCAGTATCAAGACAATATACAATTACATAAAATAAATAAATTGGAGAGTAAGTAGTTTTTCTGCCCCCAGAATTACAGCACACTTTCACTTTTTTTGTTCCACTTCATGTCCTTTTCATTTGTCCAACCCCGTCTGTGGACAAGGTTGAATGCTTCTGTTGCTTCACAAGCTGCAGTTAGTGAGTTGGAACAGCTTGATTGGACAGAGGGGCTTATCCAGATTAGTCAAATGAGAAGTAGGCTACATGATAATTACTCCATCATTCAACTTCGCAATCATAGGACACACACAGAAAATGTATTTGGACGGAGGATTTCTATTGTAAGAGCTTTTGTGCTCCCATGTACCCGTGTTGTATAGGCTCCACTCAGCCATCATCCCACCCCTAGGCCGCTCATAGCAGCAGGCTTCCAGTGATTGGGTTAAAGCTCTCCAAATTTATTACCCCTCTTTCTCCAAACTAAATATTTACCCTGCGTCCCATAGCAGCTTACAATAGTCATGTCTGTTGCCTGACCACTGGAGCCTGTCCTGTCTGAATGGTTGGTGCCCTCTGCCCTAATCAGCAACCTGTGCCGCTGACTCCAATTCAGCCACAAGCCTAAAAAGGAGTCGACCTCCGCATGCTTTTATTACGGCTCCCTCCCCCACGCAGACGAGGCCTATCTCCCGTTGTATCGTCACTATTACTCATGGCCAGAATATGCACGCAGATCAATCAAAATCAATCACGTACACGACCTTGATCTAAAGCTGAGTCTGAGGAGAAGCGATTGAGGATGACACATCGTGCTCTTGAACCCTGACATGAGTTGATTGATCCTACGATGGGAGTCAAGTAGATCTCTTTTTTAGTGGACTGCCACAGAGAGTGATTGCACGCTCCTTCTCTGACCAGAGGGGTCTGTGCCAGAATTACAAGACTGCATTTCAATAGTTGCCAGGTAATGCGCACTATGTGAAAGTTTGTGCGTTGAGGGTGCAGGCCTTCGTTCGAAAAACATGACCACAGAGACCTGGGGAATGCTATGATGTCATTGGTGGACTTGGATGTTTCCAGACTTCAAAGTGGGACCCCAGAAGAGGTGGTTTTGATGAACTACTCCTTTGGGGGGAGTGTTATCATGAGATGATATGGCAAACTTTCTCTTGTTCTTAGCTATTGCTGGCTTTGTCACCCTAATCAATCCTTAACAATGAGAGAAACCAGAGATCCCCATAAAGTTGAATTAAATTAAAATTCAAGTTAATTCTTTGCAATTCTTGTCTTCAGCCCGTAATGTTCCAGGCTCCCTTTTATTCTATTCACACACAGTTTATTAGTCACCTGCACCAACGCTGGCCATCACATCATTTACACTTACCGGCCTAATAGGACCCTTAACGCAGTAATTCAACTCTGCACAGTATCACTGTAAACTCTCCAAGTCTGTGGCTCATAAAAGATGGAGCTGTGGAAGATTAGAAGAGAAAATAACAAAGGAACCTTTTAAAGTCCAATGAAAATGTTTAGAAAACGTTCTAGGATCTGATAACTGGCTCGAGTACATACACAACCCTCATTGTGAATATATATCTTCATGAAAGCGTTCACCGGGCTTTCTACAGACGATCTCAGTCCTGCAGCCTCCGTTGTGACCTGCCCATGATTTATTTCACTGATCGTACCTCCTTCAACCTTTTTGATGAGGAGACAAACGGTCACTAACTGCCCTTCCTCAACCATGTTTTAACCCTTAACAAAGACTTAAAAAATGACAACTACAGAATCCTACTTTTCTGCAGTTTGTAGCTGAGACAGAGGAATACAGTCACTTCAATGGCACACACGGTCAGATTATGTGGCCACTCATTCCAGTGTGACACACACACACACACCATCACCACTTGTTGATTTCCATGAAAGATCAGAGCAGCTGCTCAGGACTGCGGTTTGGCCATTTGATCCTCAGAAAGCAACAGAGGTCAGAGTGAGATGTTACAACCGACTGCACAGTGGGCATCATTAAGTCTGTTCAGGTGTGCGCTTGTAAAAGTGTGGAGGTCGGGGAAAGGCATTATTTATATAATGATGCACAGACGGTGTGGTTTAGGAACAGTTGGCCCTGTGGTATATTGTTATCTTAGTATGTGTTCCATCAGCTATTTATTAACTCCTGCTGCCGAATGGCTGTAGACGTGGATTAAGGGCTCTTGTTTGTATGCATGGACATGTAAGTGCGCGCACGCTGGCATGTATTCACGATCTCAAATGCAATGGTAAACATGCGTGTGTGTGTGTGTGTGTGTGTGTGGGGGGGGGGAAATGCTCACGTCGTGACAAATTTGTCCCGATGCCTGTTTCGACCAGGGAGAAAGGGCACAGTTTACAGAGGAAGTCACAAGGCGCGAGAGAAGTTTCAAACTGTGTATGAGAATCCGGTTTCACAGACCGGCTGTGTAGATTATCACAGGAAGCAAACACCACGGCATCTACCAATGCCAGCCAACATCAGGATAGTAAGTAAACACTCAAGCTTTCACAACGGCAGTAAATGATCTAGAAATAGCTGGAGGGGTGTATGTTTGCAATAAGCAGCTTGAATAACCAACATCTATCCTGTTGAAGGCCCCACTTTCACTAACTGAGATAATTTAGCAAGTTTAAATAATAATTATGATTATTTCCTGCCTTTTTATTAATTAACATATAGCATCCCTTGGGTCTGTTTCATAATTTACCCCCAGAGTTGAACAAGGCGTGTCTTTTCCTCATTCCACCTGTTTGTCCGTTAGGACGAGAGCATATTTTTTAAATATGCGGAAAACATTTATTTTTAGTGTAAGACAGACATTGAAGACAGACCGTAAAAACATAACAATACAACATAAGAAGAGTTCAAACACAGCATGGGCTAACAGATGGTGTTAATTTTTTGGAAAGAAAGACTCATAACGTTTCTTACTGGTTGACCTTAAGAAACCTGTGGCTATGTTAAAAACATGTGTTTCGGGGTTCTACAGGCTTCTTCGCGATCCTCTCTGCAGTTACATAAAGCAGATTTCTTCACCTTCGCCCTGCAGTATATTTATAGTGTTATATCTACTTTTGATGAGATCTATTTTTCCTGGAACTATCCTCTCCAAATTCACAGTGTGCCATTGAGCTTCATGCAACAGCTCATAAGACGAGATAACTACTGTACAGGAGAATAGTTCAGCATGCTCTCCAGTTCATAGTCCGCTGACCCCACCCAACCTATTTGTGCCGCCATGCATAGATGCGCTCGCAGTTATATGAATGGAGGTTTCGTATGTTTTTGAAACGCTCCCATTGTTCATGTGCACATGACACAGCGGTGGCTGAGGTCGTTGTGATTGCATGATTGTAACAGGGCCCCCCGATGTCTTTTGTTTTTAGGCTGCTCAAATATAGTAGGCAATTATCAAAGCTCAGTCAGTCACTGCGCACCCTTTAGAGTATTGTGCGTTTGACCGGGTTACAGCCTTCCACTTTATACTTCAGCTGGTGTTTGGTAGGCCTTAGATAGCCGGTGGCTTAGCTGTAAGATTTAGAAAATGTACTTTTTATATTACAATCGACCTCTTGACTTTTATTTCTCAACCATGTCAATTTCCAAGGCAGCGACTAAAAGAATAGGAAGATTATCTAAGATAAGAAATGAGGAGAATGGATTTGAGTCGAAAGGTAATATATGAGTGAAATGATGATGGGAAGCAGGAAATTATCCCTGGAGAGACTACAGAGGCTAAATGGCCAAGGCCTGAAGAAGTAGAATCCATGTTATCTACAGTTCAAGGTAACAGTGTTATCTGTCTCGTCCAAGTTAATAACTTCCTTCCATTTACTTTGGAAGTAAAGCATGTCCTCGTCTCCTTCTTGTGTCATAAGGACACATCAGTCATTCACCTCACGCTCCACTCTCTCCTGCTCTTTGTGCCAGCATTTCTTCTGCATTTCTCTATCTTATCTGTCTTCACCACTCGCTTCAAATCCCTTATCCGGCTCTCCGAGTCAAAAGCCCGTATTGCTGCAATTCTCTTCCCACTGATTTATTTGCATTCCGTTTTAAAATTAATGAAAACGTAGCTGCATAAACCAAGGTTATGTTTGTTTGAGTGTTAGCACGCCTGCTTCCCAGAATATTGCTTCACCGCTGACTTTTTAATGATCGATCTTTATAATCTGGGTGTATCCAAGTTAAACTCGGACAGTGGGAAGTAAATGTCGATGGAGGAAGAGAGAAGACACGGGCAACAAGGCAACGCAGTTAGTGCTGAAACAGTTAGTTAATGCGTTTTAAAAATCCGTTAGCCGTTTGAGTCATTTAACATTTGCTGGTTTCATCTTCTCAAATATAAGAGTGTGTGTGTGTGTGTGTGTGTGTGTGTGTGTGTGTGTGTGTGTGTGTGTGTGTGTGTGTGTGTGTGTGTGTGTGTGTGTGTGTGTGTGTGTGTGTGTGTGTGTGTGTGTGTGTGTGTGTGTGTGTGTGTGTGTGTGTGTGTGTGTGTGTGTGTGTGTGTGTGTGTGTGTGTGTGTGTGTGTGTGTGTGTGTGTGTGTGTGTGTGTGTGTGTGTGTGTGTGTGTGTTGTGTTGTTGAGCTGGGTTATTTCCAGCCTGGAGCTGCAGACCTTGGCACACACACTCTTCGCCCTACAGTAGTACCACTTGCACAGAGGAAGTACATCCTAAAAAAGGTTGGCCATCTTAAAAACGACTTAAACGAGACGTTACAAAGCTTCTTTTTGCACGGGGGAACATTGGGATTAATTAGGAATACTAATTAAGGGTGTATTTTTAATTTCTGGTTGATTCCAAAATGTCTCTAAAATGCCACCATCACTTCTCCTAAAACTCACCAACAACTCATTATCAGTTTTTGTTCCCCCGTGAACTACAAAGTTGAGGTTGCATTCCCCTTTTGGCTTTTTGTAATCAGTCTGTTCTCACCTCTTTACGATGACCTCAACTGAAATATCACTTCGCCTTCTTGGTTCTCAGTGATGCATGCTGATCATCACAGCCAAGTTGCGTAAGATGGCATTCTCATATACGGCAACATGCCGAGGAAATAGTTACAAGTGCAAAGATTATTCGCATGATTTGCCTGACGGAGACCTCGATGGTGGAAACGTTGCCTGGGGGGGGGGGGCTCGAATACTCGGCACGCGGACTCTCTTTTTCCATTGTATGCTGTTGTGCCTTGTGTTGCGTGTGCACCGGCTCTGCTTCAGATTTATGGTCAGAAAATAATTGAACACTTACCTGAAAGTGCCAGTTTACTATCCCATTAAACAAATCAGTTTAATTATTAATCAATTATCAAAGTAGCTGCAGATTACATTTCCTTTCACTTTCAGATAAACGGTAATGCAACTCGGTAGTCTTTCATCCGACATTTCCTGCCTTGTAAATGCCAAATCCAATCCCCCTAGTTTGTAACTAATAAATATCCAAGCCAAGAAAACCCTGATGAAATGATTCTGTTTATACTATTATATTCTCATCATCAGATAACCTGATATAATCCAGACTTCACAAAGCTCCTTTAAAGCCTCAGAAGACATTCTACAACGTTCCCAGGCTGGGTAGTTATAACTAGCAACCTTTTTAATGTGTAAAATTGGTGGAGTTGCTCTTTTAACCGATTTTAGTTAGACGAGTGTATTACTTACTTACTTCCTAGCCCGTTAAAATACTTTTCAATCTGTCTTCTCAACCTCCAAATACTGCCGTCTCCTATGATTCTGACACATGTGATGTTGAGGAGCTCAATTGTCCATATTTTGTAATAAGTCCTGGTGCTCGTTGATATTTTGACGAGACTCTTAGTCTTACTAATAGTCGTTGTTACTGGTCGCTTTTTTAAGGATTGTTAATAATCCGAGAGAATCAAAAAGGGCGACGCCAGCTCAGGGCGTCAGGTAATAAGGGGGTCTTACGTGAGTTATTGGCTGGTAAAGCTGTATGAGTACTATTTCAGGTAGGAGCAAAGGAAAAATTAAACTCTGTCAAATTTGGTGCCTAAACTTGCCAAGGTAAATATCTGTGGTGTGTAATCTCGCTAAAGATTGCAGTGGGTACTGTGTGTAACGTAGCTGGTGTTTCATAAGGTATGGTGCGGTGTATGGTGCGGTGTATGGTGCGGTGTATGGTGCGGTGTATGGTGCGGCGTATGGTGCGCTCTATGGTGTGGTGTTTTTTAAGACCCGGAGAGTAAAAAGGTCTTTTTGTTTCTGCAGTGAGCGACAGAAACATCGGCTACTGAAGCAAAGCATTGGCAGGTTCATACTGTAGTACATCAGCAGCTTATAAGAGCTCTTTTTTAAATATTGATGAGCAGTAGGGAACACGGCAGCGTGTTTATGGAAAAGGCGGAGAGAGCCAGGACTGCACTATTTATTAATTTAGTTAATGATCGATTACTAGTCCAGGTTTCTGTACAGTCCTGGTCTGTGATGCATTCAACAGTATATAAATAATTTAGCTTCTGTATTTGCAAAATTATATCTACTTTTGTCACTTGCACATAACTATTATTAGACCCAAACAGGAGTTTCTGCTATCATGACTTTCAATTTCATAAACCGACCAATCACATGACCTGGAATAATGAAATTTCACATAATCTTTGTCTTTGTCATAAATCATGTACAACTAAGACCAATGCATTGTTTTCCTCTTTTGTTCCTCTTAGGTCCATACGAAGTTTCACTGTCGGCAAGCACACATTCCAGGATCAGACACCTCCTCCATCTGCTTTTCCTACGATGGCGTGACTCTGGCTTCACGGGGAGGTAAGAAAAAATACCTTAATCTCAGAGTATCCGCCAAAAGCCACAGCCAGCACTTGCACACATTGAGGTTGCATTTATCAAAAAGCCCAGCTCCAGTTTGTAACGCCTAATGCTCAATCCTTCACATAAAATAATGTTTTTTTTTTATAAAGCGAAGAAGTAGCTTCAATCTTCTTGTGCAACATTTAAAGGAGCCACCAGCAAGAGAACACAGAGGACTCATAAGACATGAAGTATATAGACGGGCACACTTGGGTTCCTCATTGTCATGTGATCTAGTCGGGAGGTTTCTAAAGCAAGAGTCCTTCACTTGGCATATTTCTTACATCCTTGTTGTACAGTCAGTTCCACTGTGGTGACTTTCTGTGTCTATTTTGGCAGGTGATGACACTATGAAGTTGTGGGATATACGTAACTTCAAGAAGCCCGTGAATGTAGCTACTGGACTGCCCAACAACTTTACAATGTGAGGATTTTAAACTCTCATCAACAGTCTTGCTTGATTACTGTGAATAGCGTGTGGAGTATGACCCGGTGATATGTGTGTGTAATCGTCTCCATTAGGACCGACTGCTGTTTTAGCCCTGACGATAAGCTTCTTGTAACGGGGACCTCTATGAAGAAAGACCAGGGAAATGGGAAATTGGTTTTCTTTGACCGAGCTTCCTTTCAGAGGGTCTATGAAATAGAAGTCACCAACGCAGTAAGTTTCCGCCTCAATCTCCACGACCACAACTGCTCTCATTACAAGATGTTTTTTTCAAACTGGTTGATTTTGTTTAAAAAAAATAATGACCCCCAAATAATGCGCAGTGGAAAAGATAATGAATCCACAATGACACACAATGAAAACATAATGAAACCAATGTGTATGTCATTCCTCCTCCACGCAAGTAGGCCGGGCTCAAACTGCACACTTAACATATTTGTATTTGGTTATGGCTCCCTGAAAACATAACAACAGTCGTCTCGGCCTCATCATGGCAGCCAATGGAGATTTATTTAACTTCCTATTCAACCCAACGCAGGATTATGTAGTCGTGTACACGGCAGGACAGAGACTCATGCAGAATGGTGAAGTCAGACGTCTCTGCTATATAATTATGGAGTAATGATCCTAGAAACCAAAGTCTACAAAATTCCACTAAAATGTCATTTCAATTCATATCAGTTCACAAAGAAAGAGGGTTTGCTTTTTTCTTTTTGTAAATCTAATGGCCCAATCATTTGGCAGGTTGCTAAATATTTTCCCCTTTTTTAAATCCCTGTGTGTCTGAAGCTAGTCGTATATCAGCATATGTATGTTCTTCATTGTCCCCCTGGATGAAAGATTACCGGTGGTCGTGTTTGGGGGGCGGGCAAGATGAGAATGAGTTATAGAGGGGAGTGAAGGAAAACGAGAAGGAAAGTTAACAATAAAAAAAAAAAAATGCTTTTGAGGCAAGCTCGGAGAAAGTGGAGTAATGTGACCTTTCCTTACTGCGAGTCATTCCCACAAACCTTTGGCAGGAAAGCTATTGACGCTTTTATATGCCTTTTTTGAGTTGCATTTGAAATTTAATTATCTACGGACACAATCGGCATGTTCCATTCACATGCACTACACTGTCAAACACATTGGCAAACTATGTCATTTATACTAATCCTGCTTTCTCAGAAATCCATTTGGGGAGGGCAGCCAGCCATAGGTGCTGAAAGGAAGGGCAGAGGTGCTGTCTTCACTAGAAATACTTTTTCTCTCTCGCTGCTTCCTGCTCCTCCTTCTCTGTCTTTTCCTTTTCAACAGATTTAGCACTGTGTATCTGTAGTCATAACAGTGAGGTCTGACAGAGGCTAATGGCTTCTAACTTGGTCTCCTTGGCTAAGGTTTGACACTTTCACATGGGCCACTAAGTAAATGTGTTCGAGAGAGGAGGAAAGAGACAAAAGCTGTGTTTGTGTGTCTTGCATCCCGCTGTCCTGCCAGCCAGCTGCTGTTAGCTTGCAAACCTTGGCACAGCATCGACACTCTGAGGAATGATCGGATGGCGCTCTGTGTTTTTGGATGACCCATTTCTATCTGAGATTTTAACTTTAAATCTATTGTCATGTTCTTATCTAAACAAGACTTTTTAGAGTTATTCAAACCGTCCGTTGATACAGAAGGATGACTGTTGAAGTCGGTGAGCTCGTCTGAAGTTGGAACGAAGAATGGCGCTGCTTTTAAAATAGAGTTGACTGAGTTCCGTGTTTACTTTGATGGCTAAAAATAGCATCTTTAGCATCAGTATACTCGCTGTCGGTACTTTGGTGTGCCTTCATTTAGGAGGAACAACAACATAGTTACATATGTCTCACTGTAATCTTACACTGTTGGTTGTGCAACGGTCTCAAAATGTAAAACCACATGTTCTAGATACCCTGTCGTGAAGATGATGTTGCTACTGTACGTGTCCGCTCCTCTCTACATGTCTAGAGCTCCTGTAACGTTAGAAGATGACAGTCCACAAAACCTGACAGCTAAATGGTGCACGCCAATACACATGACTTTTGAAGGTTCGCGATTTAATGGTGTCACTCAAAGACTGCCGGTTTAATCTGCACAACATAAGACTTGTATGTTGCGTTCAAGGTCTTCCCGCAGAGTCTATTCAAACAGAATCAGCTGTAACATTTGCACCCACTTCCCCCGTGGTGACGATATTGCCGTAGGCAGCATCAAAGAAAGACCGTAGACACTTTTGGGTCAAAGAGTCCGTTTAGAACTTAACAACCCTGCTCCTCTTTTGCGTCACCCCAAGGACGTGTGTCTTCTCTTTCACTTTACCGAGGAGGGTAAACATTTGGAATTGATTTTTCCATTGGCCTTACACTCGTTCCACCGTCCACTATTGCGAGAAACTCTGAAAGCTTCAGCTCACTTTCACTGGCGCTTCCTGTCTGCTCACTCTTTATATTCTACAGAGAAATCCAGCAGATTTACCACAAAGTCCTGCGCACAGCCATGAAAAACTATGCAGTGTAGAGCCGACGTACAGGCTGCCAATCGCCTGGGCAATGGTTTTATTTGTGTTAATTGTAACCTCTTAAAATGTACACGGTAATGATTTAAAGACTTTAATAATGCGTGTTCCTTCAAACGTGACTGAAGCCGACGTAGTAAACATCCTTTTGAAGGCATTCACATATTTAAAGCAGTGTCATCGATTTTGGTTTTGTTCACATAAAAGATTTTATTTTTGTTAATACGTAGAGGTTTAGAGAAGCATGTAAGGAGAGAGGTTTTAGGATTGATGCCTTTCTTAGTATTTTACTGCATGTTCAAATTTGATAGTTTTCCTAAAATCCATCCTCTAGATTCAGCTCCTCCCCCTAACACACAGTCGTAATTCTTCACAATCTGAGTGTAACATTATCGACCGCGCCAAAAGGTATCGGTAGCTAATACCCCCCCCCCCCCCCCCCCCCCCCAATATAATTTTTATGCAGTGAAATTTAGTTTTGCTGCAGATCAGCTATTTCTGGTTGACATGCACTCAGTGAACCTGATGAATGTGCTATTTACTATGTTTACATCAGCCGTCTGCTTCTCGGATGGCCCGAGAATTTAAGTGCAGTCTTTATAAAGTGGCGTACCAGGCAGGCGAGTGAAAGGAAGGGCCACCAATCATTTCTAACTAAACAGTCTACATAACCCCAGACCTGGATTTCTGGGGTGCGCTTGGGAGCAAAGGCTGTTTTAGGCCCATTTGGTAAATACTTCAGACACTCTTAAGCTTATTTTATTACATCAAAAGGGGCAGAAACCAGGTGAGACCATGCTGACTATCAAAGCACTGAGCTCTTGGCTGGATTTCAAATGGAACTTTTTGTTGCATCTCTGTCCCTTGTTTCCTGTTATCTCTTTACTATGGCTATGTAAGAAAGATTACAATTTACCAAAAAATAATGAACCAATTTCATCCACTAGATTGTTGTCAGGGCCAATGGTGACCTTATTAAATGGATTGGGTATCGGCCAAACGGATCGCCATTATGTACCATTTCTTTGTCACATTAATTAATCACAATACATTTTTTTTTTTAGTCTTACTCACTCTGTCGAGCGTCTTTGAGTTTTTAGAAAAGTGCTATACAAGTATTATTATTATTATTATTATTATTATTATTATTTTATTATTATTATTATTTTATTGTTGTTGTTGTTGTTATTATTTTATTATTATTATTATTTTATTATTATTAACATTGAAAAAATGCAACTTTTTTCAAAAATACAACTTTGCACAAACCTAAAATGCATGTTAGTGCGGGATTATCTCTACTCCACTTAGTTACAAAGTTATGTGTCGTTACAGTCTCATTACCTGACACACACAGAGGAATGATCCCGATCAGATCCACCCCGAGACACAGACAGATTACTAACTAAACCAAAGGGTGGTGAGAAGTGAATCTATTATACTGAAATAAAGATACTTGGTTAAAGAAGTGAGCTCTTTATTCCTGCAGGAATGGAACAACAGAGTGTCAAGCAGTCTGCAGTGAAGTTCAACGAACACACTATATAGTCACCAACTGGGTGGCTATGTTTACAATCGGCTGTGCAATTACGCACATTTAGCTGATACAAGAGTTACAAGCTGGCACATCTAGAGATACAAGACTGTCAAGGGGACATGACCAGAGTGTACTCTGGTCCCAATCGCTGTAAGTAGGACAAACATAAGATGAGCATAAGAAGAATAGGACCGTATAAGACAAGATAACAAATTACCATTACAATCTTTTCAATGAAAAATAAAAAGACAGCTGGCTTTGGATCGGCACTCGATAAATGAATCTAAATCAGGAGCATCTGTAAATGAGTTTGTGTTGAGAGAGGACAAAGTGGCAACATAGCATCCTTAATATGGTATGCTTGGTACATTTTGACGTTTGAAATCCAGTTTGACTTACAGGTGTCATATTCTAAATGATCAGAAGAAGTATGCACAAAAGGTAATTACTGCATTTCAGGAATCCAGCTAAAGAATCATTGATTAGCACTACTATCTATTTTATGATGTTTCTGTGCGTGATGTTGCCGCTTGCCAGTGCTACACCTCTCATGCCTGATCGCTCTTAAACAGTACGCTGCCTACTGCGCCACGTTAGCGAGGCCTTTGATACAAATGGTTGAACTCGAAAGGTAGAAGGGAGGCCTTAACGCTATTAATTCTTGTGCTTCTAACCCAAGTTAATCTTGCATGATGTAAAAGCAACTTGTTCCATAAGGCAGTTCATACTAATTAAAGACTTCTCGGACATGTGCCCACTCGGCGGGTAGCTGAGGTGCTAAGCCGAGAGTTGTCCTTTCCCCGGCTGCCTTCAGCTGGCCTGTGTAGCCAAGTCTGTCAGGAGCGTTGCACATTTGGATCCACTCACCATCGACTAAACAAGGAACACAGCTGTGACTGTTGTGTCCCATTAGTGCTGCATAACTTTATTTCATAATCGCCATACATATTGGGCGAGTCGCTGTTGTCTTATTTATCCACAATCAGCCTTTGGTATTTTAATCTGATGGGACATAAAAGGCTGCTACTGAAGAACTGACTGATTAAAGTTTCCTCCTTCATGATGTGATGTAATTTTGTGGACGCGAAGCGTAAACACGGGTTCCTAGAGTATAAACATGCAGCTCTGAATATCTGGAAAGCAGTTTTACTGTTGGACTGGACTGCACTGTGCTTGGCTCTGGGCTTCTCAGTGGATCCAGCTGGGGTGGGCCCCACTCGACTGCTCCGTCAGGCTTCTCTCTCTCTCTCTGTCTCTCTCTCTCTCTCTCTCTCTGTCTCTCTCTCTCTCTCTCTCTCTCTCTCTCTCTCTCTGACTTGTTTCACTGCTGACAGAATGATTTGTTTGGGTCTGATGAGGTTATTTTTCTCATCTCGGCTGGGCTGCAGTTACCTGGCTGTGTTGTTTTGGTTGTACGGCCTGATTCGTTGTGCTGTGTTGTGTTGACATGCTGTGTAATGGGGGAATTCCTGTAGCTTTGACGGTACCTGCGGAGTGTAAAAAGAAATTCCTAACTGTCGTCTCAGCCTTCCCTTGCGTGTAGGGACTGTCCACGTTGATTTAACAACTATGCAATTTATAACCCATTACGCATTTACACTCGGGCACATCCACAGAGGAGTAGATTTAAATAGTTCATTATGCAAACATGCTGATGCATGTTTGTGCCGGGCGCTCTATGGGAACAGCATCTCCCTCGGGACAAATACACCAGGTTTTCATAGCTCTGAATTATTAATTAATTAAATTGCTGAGTTAATGCAGTGCAAACAGATTTACGTTTGAGCCTATTAAGTCATTTATTATTAATAATTATTTATACATGGTATGATCTATCTAGCTGTGCATTAATGGAATATGTGAGGCTCATGTTAAGCACATCCTGTTTAAAGCATTTCCAGAGCTTTCTATCAATTACAGTCGGCTCATGATCTGGGTGAGCAGATTAAACCTCATCTGTCCCATGAGCTACACACATCAGCTGGCCTGGTACTGCAGCTACTGTATGTAGATACTGTATGCATGTATGTATGTAGATGCTGTATGTATGCATGTATGTATGTTGTATGTAGATACTGTATGCATGTATGTATGTAGATGCTGTATGTATGCATGTATGTAATGTAGATACTGTATGTATGCATGTATGTATGTAGATACTGTATGTATGTAGATACTGTATGTATGCATGTATGTAGTATGCATGTATGTATGTATGTATGTAGATACTGTATGCATGTATGTATGTAGATACTGTATGTATGGTATGTATGTATGTATGTAGATGCTGTATGTATGCATGTATGTATGTAGATGCTGTATGTATGCATGTATGTATGTAGATGCTGTATGTATGCATGTATGTATGTAGATGCTGTATGTATGCATGTATGTATGTAGATACTGTATGTATGCATGTATGTATGTAGATACTGTATGTATGTAGATACTGTATGTATGCATGTATGTATGTATGTATGTAGATACTGTACGTATGTATGTATGCATGTATGTATGCATGAGGTGTGTGTCAAATTTAAGCAGATTGTGAACTATTTTAATTCAATATAAGCAAAGATTCTTAATTATGTTGCATACTTAAAATATTGGAACATGATTATCTTATAAGTCCATTTATTTACGAAGTGAGAATGTTATTTTTATATAACACATTAGTTGTGTGTAATGTTTTATAAGATCCCTTTATGTTGTGCTTTATGGTTTTTTATTGTAATATTGAAGTAAAACAATGTAGCCATGCTTACATTTTCTCCATGTACATGCACGAGTACTTGTCTTCGTGTGTGTGTGTGTGTGTGTGTGTGTGAGTGATTGAGACTTCTTCCCATGGCATCCTGGTGGGGAGCTGAACAGCTGGGCGCTAAGCAGCTTTCACCGTCACAGAATCTGGACATCCCAGTCGTAGTCCTACTCCAACCCACCCCCCACTCCCCTGTCCACGACCCCCGCCCCCCAGATTGCCTGCTCTGTTCCACATAAAGAAAAACGCTCACTCTCTCAAAAATTCTGCACAACTACTGCACACACACGTACACATGATACTCGCGAACCCAATTCGTCACAGGAGGTCGTGATGCTCTAATAATGAGTGAAGAAAAGAGGCTGTACTGCAGGGAGTCCAGCTCTCTACTGTAGCTCGCGTATCTCAGGATGAACAGAGAGACTTCATCACTGTCCAACCACTGTGTGTGTATTTCTCTCTCTGCCCCTCTTTCTCTCTCTGTCTCTATCTCTCACACGCGAACACACACACACACACAAACCTCTGGATAAATGTGGTCACATTTGCCTATTGGCACTGGGCCATCTGTCACACACAGACTGAGGGATCCAGCCCTCCATCCCAACAACCAAATATAGTCAAGTAGAGCAGCGGAGAACGCTGGGACTGATCCCCACTGTACCACAACCAACCCGGGTCACGCACTCACAATACCGAAGACAATAAAATATGATTGTTAGCACTTGTTGGCAGAGAAGCAGACACATCCGTGCTAATCTGTAGCACAGTAGAGAAAGAAGTTCACAACCTGCTGTGTTTTAAAGAATGACCTCCTTTCCTCACATGGTACCATCTTCAGTTAATGTAACTAAAACTAAAACACTTAACTGCATCTGTTTGTGTGTTCCAGAGCGTTGTCCGCTGCCTGTGGCACCCAAAGCTTAACCAGATAATGGTGGGAACCGGGAATGGACTGGCCAAGGTCTACTATGACCCGGTTAAGAGCCACAGGTACGTTCAGTTCAGACCTTCTTTCTTTCTTTTAAATAAAGGCTGGTGTTATTCTGAAGAGACTAAAAAAAACAACAATGAATGTATCCTTCCAGTTATTGTCTGCGTAGCCACAGCCTGAAATAACTTTCCGCAATGCCATGAAAACCCATGCAAGAGCCATACTGTTGCAATGGATAACTATGCGTTCATTTCAATCAACACGCTGTAAACACAGGATAAACACGAGCGCGCAGTTGAGAAGTTCGTCATCCGTCTCCGTGTTAGTCAAACCAAAAACTGTTCCCAATATATTTAGTAACACTTTTGTCAATGTGACTCTTTTATGTATTTGAAAGGTTTTTTGGACAACAGTTGAGCTCTGTGGCTCACAGACATATGTTACGCTGTAGCTGCAAATAATCTGGTGCGATGAATTCAATATCTGTGTCTTCGGGTGAAGAGCTCTTCCTCTTGATCTTTTGTTTTCTCTATGATGCGTTCAAACAGCCTCATTTGTAACCAACTGGCTCTTTTTTTTTTTTCTTCAGGGGGGCTAAGCTGTGCGTCGTGAAGAACCAGCGGAAAGAGAGACAAGCAGAGACCCTAACACAAGATTACATCATCACACGTAAGTTCTCACATGCCTGTTGAACCGCTGTCACGATCCGTTTCATCCGTACCTTTTATAAGAATACTAGAATTTGCCACAAATGTTGAACTTAATTCCCCCCCGCTCTCTTGCCTTGCTGTGCGCACGGTCTTTTCATCAGTAAACAATTACTAAAGTGCCTTTCTCAAAGCCCACCAGCCGTTTGGTCCACCTTGAGCCACTAACCCATCTGGTCTTCACATGATGAGGCGACTACAAGAGGAAGAGCGCTCCAAAATGTGATGTTCTAAGCATCCTCCTTCTTTGACATAAAGAACAAAAACACCAACCCTCATTTACATGCTGCCTCTCTCTCTCTCACACACACACACACACACACACACACACACACACACACACACACAAGCAGAAACATTTAAACACACACTCGGTCTCATACCGGACGGGCTTTGCGAGGAATGAGAGTGTTCAGAGCTTTCATGGGCCCATTAGCTGATGGAGCAGGGTGTGGATGAGTGGACCGACAGCCGCGGGGCACCGTGCCACGTGGCGCCCATGTGCTCTGCAGTCACGTCGGATCACGCTTGGGACAGCAGCCTCTCCCACCTCTGCTGGCGTGATCTCCTGCTGGTCCACTCCACACACACACACACAAATGACCCCCCTACCTGTCATCCTGTCATATCACCGACACACGAGGCTGTCATCTCTTTTGTGCGTGCCTCTCGCTCTTTTGACCCCAGACTAAAGCCATGAACCCACACGAACGGAACAGCTGCCGACACGTCGTCCCTCATTGGCTGCCGGGACCCGATTCAGACGCAATTTATTGTTTGGGCTATTGCAGCCTCTTCAGATGCATCATGTGATTTAATTGCCATGCCAACAGGGTGTGAAATAGGCCGACGTTTCACTGCCACAAGCGGCGAGTGACGCACTTGATGCCCTGGCACTGGAAAATTAGAGGGGACAGGAAACAAGTGATGGCCCATTGAGAAAAGCGAGGGAATCTGTTAACAGTAACCTTTTTGCTTAATGTAGCGTGGAGGAGAAGAATTAACACTGAACAGCGACAGGGCTCCTGAATGGAAAATCACTTTATCTAGCCCTTTACTAAAGTGTCTCTTTGTAACCTCTGAGGATAAGAGCAGAGCATACACTCGCTTTCCACAAATGCTCACTCTCTCACACACACACGCACACACAGTCTCTTCTTCTCACACACCTTTTAAGGGGACTCATTCACACTTACTCATGCACACGTTCAGTCACACACTCATGGATTTAAGTGCTGGGGGCCTTTTATTGTGATAGTGTTCACAAAAGTGTGAAGAGTGGCAGAGTGATTGTCTGAATCTAAACATGGGGGATATAATGAGTGTGTTGGTGTGCACTATGGCAGAAAGAGTACACGTGCTGCTAGAGGTCAACAGGTGTGTGTAAGTTGTGGGTAAATGCTGCGTCTCTTCTGCAAGGTGTAGTAGTGGGTGAGATTGTGCTTCTGTATGAAAGCACTGGCAAGTCTCAGTCTTTTTATTTAGCGACGTTTAGCGCGCTACAAACACCGACCATACTTCCAGGTGCCCTGCCTGCTTATTTGTGCGGCTCTGTTATGTGATCTTGCAGTTACCTAAGCAACTTGATTATCCTTGTTTACCCTGTGTGTCCACAGCTCATGCCTTACCCATGTTCAGAGAGGCCCGGCAGCGGAGTACACGGAAACAGCTGGAGAAGGACCGCCTTGACCCGAAGAAGTCCCACAAACCTGAGCCTCCCGTGTCCGGACCAGGTAAAGAGTTTTTATTGCTTTTTTTATTTGAGCAAAAACATTAACATCACAGATTAAAAGGACAACGGCAAAAGGAAAGGCATGTAATGGCGTGTGCAATATGTCTCCCTGGGAGACGAAACAAAACAAAAACGCACAGCCAACACAGTTATTTGAATGTGAGCGTAGGAACGAGATACAGCTTCAGTTTTTAAAGCGTATTATTAGCGGGATTGAATATATGATTCTGTTTTAGGCAGATGTACAAATCCACAGTTGTTGATGTTTTGGGTGTTACGCAATCCAGCTGAAGCCCAGAGCTGCACTGACGGCACTGCTCCCTCTTTGCCTCTCAACATTCATCGTAGCCCGCCGGTGCCACATATTTCCTAACTACTGGGGACGTAATGATGCCTTGTGAACGTTCTCTGGTCCATCTCTGTAGTGTTACTATAATACACACTCACACAAATGCCACACCTCACACGCATACGCACGATCACAGATAGAGTTTGAGCTTAGGGTCCAATAAGCCGAGTGGCCACACGACATTACATGTTTTTAAGGTATTTAAACGTGCAACATTTTAAAAAGGGGGTCAGGGAAATGTTGCCCAGTTTACAAAAGAACCACGTAAAAAAAAAAAAAGCCCACAAATACAATGATTTGCATTCAAAGGAAGTTATTATTAACATAGCATATAGTATATTCAATATATCAGTTTTTCTTTCACCGTACACAATTAAGCCTTTTTATAAAATCGGCAAAATCTCTGCTCGGCTAAATGATGATGAATTAGGAATCGGTGTGTGTATGAGTATGCAAACATGCGGAGGAGCAGGACAAGAGGAAAGACAGGAAAATAATAGTCTGCAAAAATAAAATGTAGGTCCATTTTTTTTTTTTTTGTATAAAAAAATGAGGTTCACAACTTAATAGCAGGCCGGTGGTTTTCAGAAGACAGGCTGTCTTTGTATTGTTTATCCTGTGTGTGAAATTACTTTGCATAAGTGGGAGACAATGTTTGGTGGTTGGCTGGTTGCTTACAAGCAATGGAAAGAGGTGCCTCTCAATCCCCCAAACAAACTTTGCTGCCCAACTCTAGCAGGAAATTCCTGTGTGTGTGTGCACATGCGTGTGTGTGTGTGTGTGTGTGTGTGTGTGTGTGTGTGTGTGTCCCCTATCCTTGATCTTTTAAGACAACCGTAATAATGCCCTCGCTGGAAAGTAGAACGTTTTTCCCCCCAAAACTGCATTTAAGTGCAGTGAAATACAGCCAACAGTACAGTAACTCCCACACTTGCTGGAGCGAGAATGGAAAAAGTGTATAAAGATAATAAATCTAATAAAAACCAACTCATGAGGTGGTAATATGCTAATAACAAAGAAACATACTGTGGCAAACTGTGTGCACAATCACACTATTTTGTAGAATAATGAGTAGCTCTGTGTGGACCTCAGGGGTGTGTGTGTGTGTGTGTCATAGATACATTTGTGACTGTCTGTCAAGCCGATTATACGGTTAAAGGAACAGTTCCACATTTTGGGAACTCTTGCGCGTTTGCTTTCTGCTCGACGGTCGGTCCAACTAACTGGCATCAGAGGGAAAGAGAAAGTTTCCAAAGCTAAACGTTAACCGACGCCTCTAAAGCTCAACAATAATGTGCTGCATCTCGTTTGTTAGATGTGTAAACGACGGGGGGGGGGGGATGATGAGACTTAAGAAAGTCACTGTGCCTTTTAAGAAAGCACTCCAATCATTGACTTAATGTTCTAATTCTATTTTACCATTACAAACTTTTACTTCTACTAAGCTGCATCAGTAAGTAACAAACATGCCGCCTATTAATACTACTGGGTGTTTTACGCTGCCGTCATCAGAGCTATGGGTTTGGCAGTAGTTTCTTGCTTTGGACAGAACCCACAGCCAGACCGCTGGCGTTAAACATGTTGCTAATTGTCACGTGTTAACGTGTGTGTCTGCGGTCAGACTGTAGTCATGCACAGTGTCTCAATTCTGTCCTTTTTATGTATAAAAGTCTTTAATCCAGTAATTGTGTGTCTCGACAGGTCGTGGAGGAAGAGTAGCAGCTCATGGTGGAACTCTGTCCTCCTTCATCGTGAAGAACATTGCTTTAGATAAAACCGACGACAGCAACCCGCGACAGGCGATCCTACGTCACGCCAAGGAAGCTTCAGATAACCCTTACTGGGTCGCTCCGGCTTACACACAGTAAGAAACGCTCACACCAGAATCTGTCCCGCTCATCTTCTCTCATTTCTGGGTTTGCTCGTATTAGCGGACGGCGTAAGATGAGTATCGGGAGGGCTGCTTATGGTAATGGTACTTGGGTTTCTTCCTACCGGTGTGACACATAAATGTTTAAAGAGTTGTACAGTTTTACAGGTACACACTTCACGCTGCCGAAAGGAGAGTAATGGACGACTCTAGATCTCTATCGGACTCAGACAGCTATGTAAACGTGGAACGAAGCCGCGGGACAAATCAAACAAACTGTTGCACATGCTGAAAGGAAACAATCTCTAGTTAAATATACTGTGCTAGTGCTATACATTATAGTAGATCAATCTGATAAAGTACACCACTTTCCCCTGTTTGTAGAGGTCTCTGTTGAGCAGTATAAAAGTCTGTGTGACAGCTCTCCGCTTTGGCTGTGAGCAGCAGGTCTGGTAGAGTTACAGTCGTCCGCACCATGTTCCCATCTGCAGCCTGAACTTCCTTTAAGCCTCAGTTGGAAGAAATCGTATTTCTAAAGCACTAAAGTTCTAATATTAAACTTCCCAAAGCCTTCGTCTCCTGACAGCTCTGTCATCTGGTTATTATCTTTTTACGTTGCACTTCATTGCGTTGCTCTAAAGTTGTCTTGGAGGGAGAGGGTAAAAAAAAGAAAACCTGTTAAATAATTACCCATTTTTTTTGTTTCCCTTTAGTACCCAGCCAGAGCCATTGTTTGCAGAGGATTCAGAGGAGGACGAGGAAGCTGAGAAGGAACCCGAGTGGAAGAAACGCAAGATCTGAGGCGCCTCGACGGCAGCTCATATTATATAGGATAAGCAGACAGGGTGGGCTAGTGTTTGTATATATTTCACAGTAACCACGAGGTCTCGAGATCAATCCCAGAACACCGAGTTACTGTCAGAAACGTGCATTAGAGCATCAGTTAAATTACCAAATTGTTACGTCTCTGTCCTCCCTCGTAATGTTTGCATACATGTATTTATGTGCGTCCTTCTGTGTTAAGGGGTAGCGCATAAATGTTCAGGCATTTTTACTGCGCAAGCATACTATAGTTTTATACACTTTTATGTTTCCCCCTCATTGCAATTCATCAACTTTGGGAAGAACTTGGCTTTTTATGTCTGTTTTGATTATAAGGACTTAATTTTCATCATTTCTATCGTCCGATCCTCCCACAGCTCCAGAGTTTGCTAATGCCTCATAAATTGTCTCCAGATTGTTGTGGTCTGGTTGTGTTCATCAACTATGAAGCACAGTTTATTAGTTTGTAAAAAGTAAATTGCAAAGAAGTACCGGTACACAAACTTCCAGCCAATTCTCCTCTCTTTTTTCTTTTTTTAATAAATAAGGGTTTGCAGTTTTGTTGGATGTGATGTACGAAACTTCAATCAGCCTTCTGCTAATTTAGACTTTCCCCCACATACTGTATGAAGAATTTGTATTCTCTTGTCAAATAGTGATATTTTACCTTGAAGTAAAGTAGATCTGTTTTTTTACCAGCTGATCAAAGGAATTATCCTGCCAAATGTTTTATTTAAAAAAAAATAATAATAATTCTGAGGCACTGGCTCACGCCTGCAGATATACAGTACACCCAGTCCAGGTTTTTACAGGCTACTTTAGACTCTTATTAACTTGGTAAACTTTACTGCAGCTGCTGCCATTTCTAATATTGATAAATATTAAATTACATTACGATAATCTTAATAATGTCAAGGTCCACTCGCTAGCTTTTCTGTAGTTTTCAACCACACCTCTCATTCTTTGTCCGCAAATTTGAAGTTGAGGAAGACTACAACCTTAAGCCCAAGTACAAAATGATGTAATATTTCTAGGGGCTTTAATTGCTTTAAATGTATAAGATTAAACTTGGAATTGGCAATATAACAGCGTGTGCTTTGCAAATGTGTAAATAACTGTACCGTGTAGCACACCTATAACAGCGTGGTGTTCTCTTTGTGTACAGTGTCTGGACATATTTCAACTGACCGAGAAAACCACAAAATACAGATCTAATGAAACCCATGTTTGTGTTTTTTATACATGTCTCAGAAATGTGAGTGTTTGTAAGAGGATTTTGAGCCCCATTGGTTAATTTAATGGCAAGAAGACGAGGTTTTGATTGTAAGTAAGCCAACACTGATATTTGTTACCTTACGTCGTAAAAAAAGGAAATCTTGACTCCATATCCAACATGTAGCTGGTGTCTGCACTCCACTTGCAACACGCTGTAGAGCAGTCTTAAAGTCCTAGCCAACCAAAAGTTAAAAGCAGACAATCGAATGTCTCAGTGTCCTGGCAAACTTCCTGTGGCCGTAAAATGAATATGAGACGGAGAAATACCAGGACAAGAAATATGGAAGGACTAAAAACAATGAGTGATGTTTTTAAGAGCAACTAAAGTGGAGAGTGGAGAGGAGAGAGGCTTCATGGGGGGAGAGGCTGACGTCAAGCTCCCCTTGAGAAGAGTTCTCAGCCAGCAGCAGGAGGTGAGGAGTCAGTGCTGTTTGATTCCCTCCACCAGCATGGGATGAACTAGTTGGCACGTGAAAAAGGGAAGGTGTGTGTGTGTGTGTGTACGTACTAGTTGGCACGTGGAAAAGGGAATGTGTGTGTGTGTGTGTGTGTGTGAGCTGAAACCACTGCCTCCAGGTGCAGACATTTTAAGATGCAGACCTGTCAAAGGGGTCAGTTCATCCAAATTACAAATAAATATTTCTACAGTGAAATCCATCTATAACCCCAATACAGAGGAGGTGAATGCTACTGGAAGATTGAACGACTCAACCCCAGATATACAGTGTCCTAGTTCTACACAAGAAAACTCTATTATTGTGGCCAAGTAAGGTTTTTTGGACTAGAGGATAAGACTATATTCTATATATCTTTCAATACTTTCCCCGTCTGTAGCACTCAAGTCACAAGCCCATTGGATCCTGTGAAAGAAACCGTTGCTTAATATTTACACATCCAGCCGTTACGGAGCAACATTCTCCTTCATTTCGTGTCCTGTTTCTGACCACCTGGTAAATGTTACTCCAATATTCACTGTATTTTAGCTTTGTTTCTCTCTCTCTCTCTCTCTCTCTACTAACTCCTGAGGGAAATATTTGTTTCTCTTTTAACAGATAATTGCAAAAAAAAGACTTAGAACCCGCTTACATCTGAACACAACGCTGAGGAGAGCGGGGAAACGGAACCAGAACGGTAACGTTGTTGGCTGTAAAAAGAAAACAATGAGCTGAAAGACAGCGAAACGCTCCCCAGAGCTGCAGAACTAGGAGACGATGACTTGTCACTACGAGCCAGTGCTTTTACACACACATGGTCATTTTAACCCTGGTTGATAGTTATTAAACGGCATCAAGCCTAAGCACTTAAAGAGACATGTTTTACTCGCGCTAA
This sequence comes from Cottoperca gobio, assembly GCF_900634415.1. Classification (NCBI taxonomy): domain Eukaryota; kingdom Metazoa; phylum Chordata; class Actinopteri; order Perciformes; family Bovichtidae; genus Cottoperca; species Cottoperca gobio. The sequence goes on along the minus strand of NC_041366.1, from coordinate 15,344,711 downwards.
CAAAAACAGCAGCTTAGATAAAAACACAAAAAACATGCGGGTCAGTATTTAGAGATTGTGACTCTTGTACCTCCGCTATTCTTTAAACACCTTGAGCCCCTGCGTTATGACTCTGTTTGCACTGCTGCCATCTTCTCATCAGCATTTATAAATCTTCTTACGCGCGATGGAAACATCCTTGAGCGCCTGATTTACAGCTCAGCGGCTCTTTACGTCTCGCTTTTGTTTACTGTACGACCTTGGGCTGGTGTTCAGGAATGCACGGCCCACTATGGAGGCCATCTCTCTCAACAAAAAAAAAAAAAAAACATCCCCGCAATTCTCCATTTAACCCAAAATCTTCATCTTCAATTTTACATGATGCTCGTGTAAACACATCCCAGAACAAATGAGCACCATCTGGCCCCCGGTGCATTATTGTTACATGGCAGAACACCAGGACACACGCTCACTTTAATAGAAACAAGTTTAATTCTGTAAAAAGTTATAAAATGAATATTGTACAAAAATAAAGTTTGCAGAGAGCTTTGGTTCTGTAACACAAAACAAGTGAGACGACATGACACAGAGGTGATGACACAATAAGGAGTGACAAAGAAATCCAATCTTCTAATATCAACACTGAGGATCTTTACCTTTTTGTTTTCCTGTTTACCTTTTTGCGTCTTTAAAAAACCAGAGGACTAATCACCGAGGAAGGTCATGAAGATGAGAGAGGCCTCGTGGTCACAGTTTACACACTTTAATGTATGGTATTGAAGAGTAGCAAGGCGCTCTGAGGCTTCTGGGAAGTCTCCTAACTGCACATTCTCATCTGGAAAGGCTTACGCACGAATCAGTTGTTAAAGGGGAAGATGATCCAATTGATGAGGTATGCTGTGATAAAAGCTCCGAGTTTTATTTTTTTCCCCTCTCTGTGTAGTGTTTGGCCTAAATTCAGCTTGATGCAGTGGATTTGTTCTGTGTTCAGGGGGATTACACAGTAAAGCTGGCTTGCTTGCTGCTGGGTGGGCACAGATACCTTGGTCCCTAATCCGTGCTAACATCAAGACCTACACGAGGGTGCTCTTTGTTCCACTTAAAACGATCCCCTCGCGGGGGTCTCAATGCGGAACAGCGACATGCTTCTAAAGAGCCTCCTGTTTTCCTGGGTGTATATTTGTGTATAGTTTGGGAATAAACTTGGCTGAACAAGTTAATGCATGTAAATAAGCACCCTTTAGTCTTCGCTCTGTAACTCCAAAACGTATTCTTTTGTCCAAACGTCTAGTCGTGAGATGTTTACATCAGTTGGGCGATGACAGCCGCTACAGTAGCTGGATCTTCTTTAAACTGCCTTCACCAATATGCCTTTGCCCACGGGGATATTTTGTTAAGACTCATGTTAGAGGATCACTTTCAAATCCCCTTTCAGGGAGTACGACCTGTCTGTCAGAGTCGAGACGGAAACACAAGCGGTCTTGTGAACTTTAAAGCCTATTGGGACAGTAACCGCTGCAAAGCCTTTGCTCGGACTTGGTGCAAGGCCAGATTGAGGTTTCGGGTAGCGTATGCTGACGGGCAGGCATTCTAACAGCTTCTGTACTCTGTGACTCAAAGGATGGATCCTCAAAGGCACCTGCAGATGCTCAGGGAGACCACTTCCCTCCTGTTGATTTTAGATTTCAATCAAAAGATTTGACGGCTCCTGTTTTGGAGTGACGTTAAATCTAATCTGGGTTATTAAGTGGAAAATAAACAGCAGCGAAAAGAGTGATTTGCTGAGAGCGCAACATCTGAAGTTCCTCCTGTCTTAGCGTAGTCACATGTGGAAAGAGTAGGAGAAATGTCCAAAGAAAACAAAATAAATAAATCTACCCTGCCCTCCCCCCCCCCAAAAAAATGCTCCAAAAACAACAAATCAATTCAATCAAAAACAAATCTTCTATTGGTCCCCTCCTCTGTGTCTCTTCCTACCTTCTCTTAACTGGATTGCTAATGATGATCCTTTGGAGTCATGAATTGAGAAACTCTGGAATCTAAGTGAAGCGAAGAAGCATCATCAGGATGTGTTGGTGAGTTTAGCAGTTCTGGATCACCTTTTAAAGATTTTGCTTGAGAAAATGCACCACATTGGCACCATCCTAGACAAACGAAGCTTTCAAATAAATAAGAAAAACGACAATTTCATTCATAAAATGGATTGAAATAAATAACAATAAGTTAATTCCCATCGTAATAAATATACCTCTTACACACACGTGTATATATATATATATATATATGTATATATATGGTTGGATTGTTATGTAGACGCGTTGCACGAAAAACATCTTTGCAGTGTGTGGTATTTCTCATCCGTTGGCTCTGAATGCAAATGTCAACATCCAGACTATGCAGTGGAAGTGATTTAGACTGCAGCTGAAGATACTCCTCAAATCTCTGTGTTCATCTGGAGTCTTAGGAGCCCGTTATGGAAAACTGATGTTCCTGGGAAAAGGAATTCCTCCAGAAAAAGAACATCTGAAGTTTTCTTCACTGAGCGCAGATCTGGAAGTGTAACAGTATTGTTTCTCCTGTAAATTGATACATGGACTGTCAAAGTTGAATGTACAGTTTGCTGTTCCATCATCTTTCAGGCCACTGAGAGAGGTGGCCTTTATGTGCTCTCCTGTGTCTCCTTGACAACAATAAGAGACGCTACACTCCCTCTTCGACCCCGTATGCCCGCAGTCCACCAGCTTGTAATGGTGATCCTTAGTCCACTGACGCTGGTCATGTTTGTCACTTCCTCAGACACAGCCACACTTCCTGGCAGAATGCTTCTTCAGCGTGTGATACACTACATTGTCATCCAAGAAAGACAAGTCATCATCGAAAGATATTGGTCGACAGCAGGTGCGTGAGGGCGTGTCTTTGTCCAGCTTCTTGTTGTGCGTGAGGTTGTTGAGGATCTTGTCATAGTTGGTCTCCGCCTCCACGCAGGGGCCGCTGCAGTACCGGAAGATCAGCTCCTCTTTAGTCTGGTAGCCCAGCCCCAAGTCTGTCACATTGAGGTGGACCTCTTTAGCAAGCAGCCTCGGGTCTGCACCGATATCGTCTCCCTCTCCCTCCCCTTCTCGCCTCGCCCTCCTTTACCGCCTCGACTTCCCCCTCGCCCCCGACCACGCCTCCTGTCGCCATGTCCTCTCCTCTCGCCTCTCAGGCCTTCTGTGTTTGCTGCTCCCCTCTGCCTCTGCTCCCTCCGTCCCTTGGAGCTCTCGCTGGGCTCTGACGATCTCCTGAGTCTGCCAATGGTCGCCTCAATAAAATCCATTACATCATCAAACTGCTCTGGATAGGGACCTGCGATGTCATCTGAAACATACAGAAGGAAAAGAATGTCATCACTGATATGGACTTTCTGAAATGTCAACTCAGCAACATAGTAATCAATGATCTGCTGCTTTCAAAGACTGAATGAGCAGATAAGATTCAACTTTAAATATCGCTGTGGGGAAAATCAAACCAGAAATGTCATCAAATACATCTAGGCATCTAAGAAAGAAATGAATAACATGGTGTTGGATGGGACTGGCGTTGCAGGGGGAGTTGAGCTCGGCCATTTTTTGCACACATTAATTGAAACAAACACACCTTTCAATAGTAAGATTAGTTTGTCAGGAAACACACATAGAAGCAATAACAGGTCTTATGGCGTGTTTTAGTTAAAGATATACCCATTTGATTGACTTTTAAACATGCACTGCATTCAGCAGCACACTCTTCATCACATGTACACATCATTTGCCAGCATCCCATTAAATAGGGACTCTGTAACTGTGTTGTAAAAGAATTACAACTCTCTGCATGCACAGTGCATTCTCCCATCACATGTTCAGCCCACTGCACTGTGAGCCAAAGGGGTTTACATGCTCCCATGTACGTTTTTGATTGTATTACTGGTGTGAATATATTTGATATTCTTCATAATATTTCAGCAGATAAGTAACCTAAAGCACAGTTTGTAACACCTTCTGCTAGTTTTTGCTAGCTAGCTGTTAGTGTTGGAAGTAGCTTAATTGAGCATGCTAATAGAGTTGTTCACTTTAAACCCAAAGTTTGCACAAAGCGTCACATTTTCAAAGTAACTTACTTAACTTGCTGACTCACCACATGGCACATTTCACACTATATGCATTTGACAAATTAATAGATTTATCTGGCAAATTATTGGATTATATCTTTAGGAAATATAAATTTCCAAACGATAAATGAATGGAAAAAAAAACCAGTGACTAAATCTGCCTACCACCACCTCTAAAGATGATTTATTAACGTGTTATATCTTTAATCTTTAATCTGTTTAAATGTGAGCGTGGTATTGATCTTCTCATTTAATTCATCTTTATCTTTAGCGTATGTCACAAAATGACAAACTGCTCCTTTCAAATGCACAAATGCAAACGTTTAAGGCTGAGAACACATTTGGGGAGAAAGTGATGATGATGTACAGTGTGGTTGACCGTGCACACTTATGGCCGGCCAGCACGTGCACGGCGAAGTGTTCAAATATATGTGCTGACGCGAATGCAGACAAGTTGCATAAATACTGAGAAATGTGCAGATCAGAGAAGATACGTGCTGATTCAAAGATTAGTCTCAGGCAGAGTTGTTCATATGGACGTGCAGGTACCCTGCTTTAACTCTTTTCGAGACAGTTGTTGGGGGGGGGGGGGGTTGAGCTGGATGCTGAAGGTCAGAGGCTGTTCCCTTTTGAGAATTGTTGTAGAAAATGTGTACATCTGTAATGGTGGCAGACATTAATAACATTGTAACCAATTACACCCCCGAGAGAGACGCACCCCGAGATTATTTAAATCTTTCATGGATGTCATTTTTAGAACGCCGGCACTTCAAAGGCCAAATAAAAGGAAATCGTAAGCTTTGAGTCATTTAGATGAAGCAGATTGTAGTCTGCTGGAAACTCAAAACGTGCACCAGCACAGCTCTCCGCCATCTGCTGCGAGGAGCGGTGAGGACTGACTGAAAGTCTTGGACCCTCCTGTGTTACATGTTGATTCTATTATGGAGTAAAGTCTCTCCTACTCACACGCCTGCAGGTCTGGCAACAATGAACTATGAGAATCATGAAGACATATTGTTCTGAAATGGATCAATTGGTCCAACTCTAATTACATTACCTGTGTGTGTGTGTGTGTGTGTGTGTGTGTGTGTGTGTGAGTGTATGGATGTGTGTGAAGAAGTCAGGGGGACGGGATGCGATGTCTGGCAGGTGGTGTTGTGGTTAACGCTGCCTCTCTATTGCAGTGTCACCTATCTCTCTTGTCTTACCTGTTCCTCTTGCAGCGCACAGGCCATCTGATCCGCCTGCGCTCCACAGCTGATTGTGGCCGCCGCTCGTATATCAGGTGAGCCCGGGCTAATCTGTTTAGACACACCTGCCCTTTGATTTAGACACCTATTGTATGTCAGCTGAAAGGCTACAATGTACACCTGCTGACAGACTGGGCCGGTGGCAGCTAACGGAGAGATTCATGGTGCAAATTGTGCCATCATTTTGCAGAGTCATTGACTGAATACCTACACAATCTGTCTCCTCTTACAGCTGCTGCCTGAAGATTTTCCCTTAAAAAGTAAGATAAAACCCCATTTCTTCTTTGGTGCTACAGTGTTGTTTACACTATTAGTGCATAGTTAATGGTCTTGGGTTGCAAAGCAGATCAGTGATGTCACCGCGGACTAAACAAGAATATGAGGTGGCAGGACAAACATTTGTCCAAATGTTCCATTCCTTATCTAGTTCTTGGCTGCGACCACTTCTGTGTGAAGATGATACAGTGTCACATTGATCCAAACAAAATAAATTCCTGCCCACAGTCGCTGTTAAAATGAACATAAACACAGAAGTCTCACTTGATGCTTGAAACTTTCCGCCGTTGACCAGCTTCTCTGCTGCAAATTCCTGCGACCTGGTTCACACTGCGTTTCTCTAAAACCAGGATTTCTGACTCTTGGCAGATGGGTAAAGGTCATGTTGCAGAGAGGCAGAGGTGAACATAAACAAAGGGAGAAGGGGAAATGTGGAGAGCGACCTCTGGGATCGGAGCTGCTCATGCTCTTATTCATGCTGCTGGCTTGTTTTGACATTAGTGTGATGTAACCCACAGCAGCAATAAAACACAAATTAAGATCTTCCGTCTGATAACCTGGCCGTCTGAGAGGCTTATCAATGTAGGTCTCTCCACTATTGGCTCAACCCACTGGCTATCACTTTACCTGCTGTTTCTCAAGTGTAATTAGTGTAAATTACTTGGCCAGCAAACCCACTATGTAACATTCATGCCTGAAGTGCCCTTATACAAACCTACAGTGTGAGCTATGTGCCGCCTGCTGTTCCGCTCAGAAGTCAACACATGGCTGAACATACTGGATGTTAGTTTCACTTTTTCCTATGTGTTTAAACGGTTAGTTGCATGTTATTTAATGGTTTGCAAAGATTTACAAAGTGACCCCCATGTGGACCAATTATCCGCCATTCAAGAGACCATCACAGTGACTGCACATCGCAAAAAGATTTTGTCAAAACATGCCGTGCGGCTTACATTGATCCTCCATGGAGATCTGCTGCAGGTTGTGGTCTTCACGCTGGTACGTTGGCTCTTCGTCCTCCACAGACAGGGACACAGAATCACTGTAGCTGCTGGGGAAATAAGTCCTCTTGGCTGGCTGAGTATTTTGGTAGAGAGGCCGTGTAGCAACAGAGCTCAGGAGCAACAAACACGTGGCCAAAACATCCCATAACTTCATCTTAGACTCAGTTCCTATGAAGAAAGCTGCAAAAATAAGAGAGGAATATTTTATTTGAAGTAAGGAGATTAAACACATGATTAGAAACAAAAATTAATAATAATAATAAAGGAGTGTAATACACCCACTGTCCAATCGTAATGTAGGCCAACTCTTGTTTATAATGAAGTCAGCAAAGAGTTTGAAACAGTGTGGTCAGACCTACCCTGACTCATTGTGTATTAATAACTGTGTCATCATGTCAAGAGGCTTTCATCTTCACTTTGTCTCTGTCTTATAGTGAGGTTTGTTGTTAATATGAATTTCAGAGTAAAAACCTACCAGACAATTCCAAATAAATTCATAAAAAATAGCATATAATGTAGCTGATAATGCCAAGATATCCACACCATATAGACATAAATACAGAAAAGGTAGCCTAATAATGCGTAAATGTGTGCGTAAAAGTACTGTGTTGTTTGAAAATGACAAACATTTGATTGACCTGCAGCCTCCTACTTATTTATTCTCTACTGACCTTTCAGAAATATAAGAGGATATTTTCATGTTGTTGTGATATCCGGCGAGTTCTTGCTACTTGTAATGCGGCACGGAGGGTGCGCCTCACACAAAAATGCGTTGGTTAAAGCACGCACCAAAGCGTGTTGGCAACCATAGCCTAAATAATGGTGTGAGTTGGCCAGATGGCGATCCCCAAAGCTTACGTGACTCTGTCTAATGGCATGTTGAGTCTGCAGTAAACCTAAACAGCTACGCATGGATAAATACTGGGCTTATGCAGAAGTCCTAACAAGTTGCATTTTCTTTTTGATTTGCTATTTCAACGAAACTTACAAAAGAGAGGCTTCTATGCCCTTTGTGCACAAACAATCTGAGGGTTTTAGAATATTTTTTATTTTGCACTCTCAAATAATAAAAATCATATTGCTTCACTTACCTTAAATATGGCCCATGCAGACCTGAAACACGCTTGGCTGTTAGTGTTAAAATTCCAAACAGAAAACGCGACTCATTGAGTGTCCCACGCCGAATAAACTGCATGAATCGTTCAAAAGCCACAATCCGAAGATTTCCTTACAATTAGTTCAATTTCGGTTCATGTCCTGATAGGGGGGGGGGGGGGGGGGGGGAAGCTGAAATTCCGCACCAGGTGTGTTTTTCATACTCCGATCCGGCGCAGCAACCAAACCATGCGTCTTTCCACACTTTGGAGTCCAAAGGTAGGTGTTGAAGAGAGCGGACCGAGTGCCACTGCGCCTTACGGGGTACAGTTGCAGTCGCTGATTAATTGGATGCTACGTTTCCACGTTGGAAATCCGAGAGAGTTCCACCATCTCCGACTGAAAGGAGTCCAATGAAGACATCAGCGTCTCCGGCGCATAAACGAGGCGCAAAGGGTGCTCAATATCGGTTTCCCAGAGCGCAAAAAGCTCTTGTCTGCTTCTTGATAAAACAGTTGAAGCGCCGTTATATCCAGATCTGCGTTAAATGTTCATAATCGCCAACATCTGACAACATCTTGACATGGTAAACAACACAGATGGGGGTATTTATTCTCCATTTTCTCCCGGTCAGATAGTGTCTGCAGCTCGAACAGTTTCCACGCGCGTTGTCCTCATACTGGACTGAAGCAGGACAGATGTCTGCGCATAACACCGCACCGCGCGCAGACGGCAGTTTGGAGAGATTTATAGTTAAGTGCGCTCTGACGTTTGGGGCAGTTGGTGTCCGCCCCTCTTTTATATATCCCCGCAAGAGCAAACAGAGGTCCACATATTTCTCCAAACCACCCCGGGAGCCCCGTTTGGAGGAGCGAAGTTTTCAGATGTCTTGGGGATTATGTCACACATCCTGATGTCCTCGGATTAGATTTCAGTATGCGGAATGCGATTTGGAGATGTTCTGTTGCGATGCATGTTTCTAACCTGATCTCCGCGCTCTCTTTGCGCACCGGTGTCAAGTTCCGTGTGATGGCTACACACATCTCAAATTTAAGAGTCCCACTTCACTTGCTATTTACTAGAACATATTTGTAAATAGGCGAGAGGAGAATTTAGCGCACAGTGGATACTTTGATGGGTTATGATAGCCTATATGTACAGGCAATATATGTTACTCTAGATTTATTACATACCAATGTATCTCATATGCACACCTTGGAGCATCTGGTCATTCAACAAGCGGTTTCTTGTCAAGGTGAGCCCGGGGCAACACCACACAGACCACAAAAGAAGGACGCTGAAGCAGCTAAGATGGCACATGAGAAAGCCCTTCCATCACCCTTCATGATTTACAAGCTATGCAACCCGCCTTTCATCTTCTGCAGAACTGAATTCCACAAGCTACCCAGTCCTTTAAGAATTAAACTTGTGTTGTGTTTATGAGCCAGAAAAGCCCGGCTCCTTCAAACAACTAAACACTTGCTTTTCCAAGAAGCTGTCTGGTTTTAATTTAACATGTGAAATGCTCCTAAAGATGGCTGTTCAATAAAGGGATAGAAATCCCGGCACTGACACTTTAAATCCTCGCTGAGTATCTGTTATTCAGTGGTTTTAAGGCTCATATTTGTTTGCTTATGGGCTCAAGCGTCTTGTCAATACATGTTTTCTTTCAGGCATTTATGTGCGCCCTACCCATTCTTAAAGTATATTGCACGGAGCCAAGTTCTCATTGTATGGATTCCTTTCTGTCATGTTCTCACATGGTTTCATTGTATTAAACTGACAGCTACTCATGTTTCGTTTGTTATGATAGAATCCTCTGAATTCAAATCATTTGTTTGTGTACATGTATGGTAACATGACTCTTGCTTTTACCTTATTTCATAGAGCTGAAATGTTTTTATACCGTTCTAAAAAAATGAGATTAAGTTGCTGTTTAGTTACTGTTGACACTCTGCTGTTCCAGGACCAGATCCTCTCCTCTTGTAAACGTTTTTAATTGGACTATCGAAATAGTCTGTAAAGATCTTTTATATTATTGTTCCATTACTTTGAATCAAATGACCTGGATGTATTCACGAGCTGTTCTGTCATGGCTGAAAGTGAGCCCACTTCCTGTGATTTAGTTGTCGCAGCGATCCTTCCCATCAGCAGCCATAATTCTCTCTGCCCTCACTGAAGCATCACACTAGCTCGGGTGTAAGTGGACAACTCAGCCACAGTATAACCATTCGGCGTATTTCTACAAATCAAATGGAAAAAAAAAACAACTTTCATTTGGTTCAGCAGGAATATTAAATTGTTCTGAGAACAGGTCTGTGCAATGTTTCCATGCCAGCTCAAGCTGGGATAGCCTCCAGGCTCACATTTACCCAGAACAGGAATAAGCAGGTAAAAAGAATGAATGAAAAGAAACCATACTTATATAAACAATATAATGTGAACTGGCATACAGCATGTTATAATAAAAACACTGAGTCAGAGCAGAGTGTTGTCAGAACTCTGTGCGGTTCTTCAAGGTTATTTAAAGTTCATCACAAGAAGTTTCGTGAAGTAAGAGCTGAGCCTGCTGTCAAATGTCCTCACACTTCCAATCACGTTTCTATTTCGAGCAATGCATTTGTAATAACAGAATGAAATTAAGTGTATTACATGTTCTGTTATTTCTTATTTATGTGCTTTATCTATCAAACCCTTACAGAAGGCTATTATATATAGTGTATACATCAAATATATGTGAATATGCAAATACTTGGTAACACATGGAAAGCCTGATCATATACATACAGTGCATTTTAAATACAACATCATATCCACTTACCTTTTAAATGTGGTTTATTCAATACATGCTAATATTACTTTATTAATATTTATACAAGGAAAATCACTTTTACTGGCATTTGTGGAGGAATATCACAAAACTCATATTATTACACCTGCAACTCTAATATTAGTTAATTAATTAACAGAAGTGACTAATAGGCAACATACTGTGATAATATGACAATTTCTTATTCTCTTATCATAGAATAATATAGATAATAACAAACAATATGAAGACAGTTAATTAATCAGTAGAATAATCAATAATGATACAAATTATACCAAATACATGTCAACAACATCTACATTCATTTGACATATTGCGTAAAAGCAAAAATAATCACAGTGGAAACACTAGTTCCCAACAGCCGGTGAGGAATCAGCTAAATTGACGAGTTGTATCCTGTGACGTTACTTATTATTATGACGATTTGTTTGGTATCTTAAAACACATTTGATGACACATTTGATATTTTTTACACGTCACTGAATATGACATCTTTAGGCTAGGACACAGCCTGCTCAGAGATAGGGCAGACAGAGGGCGTATTGTTTATTGATATCTTGCAGCAGTGTCACCAGAAGATTCCTCTGTGACCCTCCTCTGTCTCATGCAGAGTAGAGAAGATAATGGTCACTGAAAATAGAACTATCTCACAGAGTTCCTTTATGTGAGAGTGCTGCACGGTTCGGAGGGGAGGGGGGGGGGGGGTGTCATAAGTCCCCTGGGCTGAATACTTGAGTGACTATAATAAATATTAATTTGTTTGGAGGAGAAACATGAGTAAGCTGAACGAATCACCGCCGCATGGGGTGTGAGGAAGAGTCGCGTCACTCACACTGAAGAGCCCTCTTTCATTATTTGTGCCACTGATGGGACAAGCACCTCAATGTTTTATGTCAAGCCTCCACAGAGCAGTGACGGGCCCTCGGATGGAAATAACAAAAACTCCACACAGAGTTTACATGAACACATAACACCACTCAGACAAACAATCCGCTGCAGTCGTTTCACTTTATTACAGAATCGTAAAGCGTAATCTGAAACAAATGGCTGATCACTGGCTGGTTGTCTTGTCTTCTTGTGCGTATACTATCTGACTCCTTTCAGTTTAACAACTGGCAACCTGTTCATGGTTATGTTAATGTGTTTTCTGCCTCTTGAGTCTATGACTTACTGTCGCATGTAAAATGCAATAAATGTCCGTCAGACATGTAGGCTTGTTTTAAAATATTCCATTCCAGCTTCACAATGTCTTCTTTGATGAGTGAAATATCTCCGAGTCCCTCAGGAAGACCATGCATTAAATATAACTAAGCTAAAAATCAAACGAAAACATTTCAATTAAAGCATTGTTGTGGTTTGGATGATTAACATTTGACAGGAGATCCTGAGGGAACAACTTCATCAGTCATTTCAATCCAATCTGTCAATGCACAGTGATGCATCAGATGACAACCACATGTTCCTAAAGGTGTTACAGAAAATATAACAATCATAGTCATTAGTTTAACCTTATTTGGTAAAATGTTTGAATGTCAAATTAACCTTTTGTAATATTTGTAAAACTTGCATAATCATCTTACAAAAATACTGGTCATAATTTATTTCAAGAATTTTGCATTGCATTAAATGATAAAAATATTCCTTTCATTGTGTCCGCCCAATGACCGGCAGCTCAAACCCCACATCCCGATGCTTTTGGCTTTTAAAGCCGACATGACGGTGGCCACTCATTCTGAATTCTGCATGTAGTTGTGTGCAGGAGTGCCGGTTGTCTGCCAGAGTGAGCTCAGCTGTCAGCGGGCACAGAGCCCCGGATCACCCTTGGCACAGAGACGGAGAGACAGAGAGCAGGTAGTCAGATACAAAAGGATTCACATAGCTTTCGGCTGATCCATTAGGACATGCTACGTTTCAGATATGGCACGCTGCCAAATGCCCAGCCATTGTGGCATACAGGGCAGTATTTCCATCTGTTTCAGTCATTGCTCAAACATTTTATGAGTATTTGTTGGCATCGTTCACACATAGATTGTATGCGTGCAAAAGTATGTGCTAGCATTTGTGTGTGTGTGTGTGTGTGTGTGTGTGTGTGTGTGTGTGTGTGTAACTGTGCGTGTGAGCGAGTGTGTGTAAATGAGATCACTTGGTACTATCAAAGTGCAGGCAGGACTATGACACTGTTATAAATAGAAAGGGAGGAAGTAAGGAAGGTTAAATCTCTCAGACACAGATACTAAATGTGTAGAGACAGGGGAGCCATTTGAAAGCCCACATGTCCTTTTAGATTAATTTCACTTTATATATATTTACATCATGTACATTGTGTGGTGCTCTCCTGCTATGCAGTGTGCATGTTGGACTGAGGTAGACGCCGTAATTCACATTGTTAGTGAACTATATGGTCTGATTTGAAAAGTTGAAAGCGCTGTGTTTTCGTCTGAGGGTCAACGCTACATGACACCCTGTCATCTTTATAGCCTCCTATAGCTGCACGCCGTGTGAACAGCTTATTATTGGTCAAGGGTGAATTATCACCCCATGAGCAAATGGGAATCCAGTAAGCTCTCTCCCACGGACCAGTGGTTTCACTGGGCCACGACGGAAACGATGAAATCAAGGTCCTTCAAGTGGTGGAGAGCGCTGGGAAAGTTATTGACGTGTAAGCATTTACAGCATTTCTTTTACTATTCACAAGTACTGCCGAAGGATTTGGGGAATATTTTCCCTGAGTGCAAAGGGCTGGACAGGTGGAATACATAGATGGACTCTGAGATGCACTTGAGACATCTTGGCAACTGCCCAAACCCTGAAAAGCTCCAGGCGTGTCTGCGTTCAGCTGTCTGCACGACAAAAGATGGATTGAAATGAGAAATTTAGGAGGAAATGTGTGTGTGTAATATGTATTTCACGGTGGGTCATATGTCTAAACATATACATAACAATATGCCAAGAAAGAGTGAGCTGTGGTTTGGTTGGAGTTGCTTAACTCTTTAAACGGATAACTCCCCCCCCCCCCTGGCGTTTCCGAGTAGTGATATTGTTAGTGTTGCTGTCGGATCGCTTTCTGTTTCCCTCAGAGCTACCAACAACATTGCACACACTGAATGTTTTCCTTAAACAAACTGTGCATCGGAGACGTTGATAGCATATTTTCTGTCCGTCGATCTACTTGTTCATATAGCGTTAGCAACATGAGCACCACTAGCAGCCTGGCTAACGTTAATGTACAAAGCAAGACACAACCTCCAGGTAGTGTTAATGAGTCTACTCTCTGGTAGGCAGTGATGCAATGTACATGTCTAGGACTTTTATTGTGAAAGGGAGAATGCAAACAGAATTGCATCCTGAAAGCAGTGAAAGCGATGCTTATAGGGCACCAATCTAAAGGCCAATGGGGTCATTATTCTACAGCCATTGCAATGTGCACTCAACATTTACTTCATAATGATGAATTGAAGTTGATGCTGTCTATTGCCACTTCAAATTCAACCCTCCATCTCCCTCCACTGCCCGCTCATGGCAGCCTGTAATCCTGACCGCCGATATCTACCTGGCATGACTTTGACCCCTGACTTTCGGCAGCTGTCAGTGGCGCCCCTCATCGAAGAGGGGACATGTGGGATATTAGCGCTCCTCCCCAAGGTGGCACGGTGTCAGACTCTATGCTGGCTTTACGGTTTTTAGCATTCAAAGAGTGTCCGCCGGGGCCTCCTCCTACTCTGTTACTAAACCAACAGGGCTGGCTAAGTGCTGATCACAACCACTAGGCAAATATGAAAAGCTCCCTCGGGGAACGGACACGATTACGTTGCTTGTTGTCCGTTTGCTTTACGTATCTGTATCGGTTTACAGATTTGAACTGAGCTATTTTGATTATAACCTCTAGCCTTCAAGCCTGCTCGCTGGACAGCTCTGCTAAAAGTGTGGTGCGTGAAGCCAGGTCTTGACTTTCACAAAGCGTCCCTGTCTCCAACGTAACAAGGTCACACTAATTGGAGAAGGAAGTGGTGAGGATGTCTTTGGGAAGGAGCGGCAGGGTTAGAGAGAGACAGCAGAGAGGGTCAGATCCTGTTTCTGCTCTGGTTCCCTGATCTAATCCAGCCTGGTATGTGTTGAGATCAGAGTAGGTCCCTTTCACTGCGGCCATCCGGTGGCTGTGCAGTGGGACTTGCTATGTCCCCATTTCCTCTGCTGCAGAACATTCGTTATAGAAAGCACTAGACGGCGGTCTGGCGCGGGCTCGCCCCGGGAACCAAGTTCACTGAAAGGAACTTAAATTGAAGTGATCCAACAAGAGAAACAGTCCCACAGTCCATCTTAGGTCCTAACCCCCAGGAAACATGGCACTAGACAGCTGTGTGTTAGCCTTGATGTATTTATGTCAGCCGCTTACATAAATACACTGTGACACACATACACATTCACACTCATACACGTGGGCCTGTGTGTAAATGTGCACGCTCGCACGGGCGCAGCGACACACACTAACACACACAAATGCATACAGTGACACACACGTACACACCGAGGCACAGACACACACATATCATGCTCCCTGTCAGTAATACCCAGAGGATATTATGTCTCTCTCAGCAGACCGGACAGTTGATCAGAGCAGCATGACCACATGGTCGCTTTGATGTAAATCACGTAGTGCAGTCACCTTGAACAGTGCGAGAATTGTAAATATGAGAGAGGAATCTTGCTCTCAGATTAATAATCTATAACACCCATTCATTCACAGGAGAGAAAATAACTTTCTTTTGTTTATTTATTGTGTATTTATTGGTTCTAAGAATGAATATTGTAAAGTCTGTAGCAGGTTGGTATGAGGGCTCATTAAAGGAAAGGCGCTATTTGACCGTCAGATAAGAAGACCCATTAATCCCCGTGTTCAGTAGGTGCAGAGATTTGTCTCGACTGTGTTTAGTTAAGCTGTAGAGACTGATGGAATGGGAACTACTTGTTAGTTTAACCAAATATTGAAAATTACATCTTTAAACCACTTCAAAGATGTGGATTTTAAGGGCAAGTGTTTCTCACAAAATGCCAGAAATGTCTCTGAAGTCAGGGGAGGAGCTTCTGCCACAACCTCACTTACTCCCAAGGTGCAAGAGAAAACTGCAGCAACACCAGTAGCACTGTGTGAAGAACAACTTTATTGTGAGACCAACACATGCGTTAAAATGAAAGGACTGGATGCTTTTTCACACATCCTCGTTAGAAATAATATAATTACACAAATACACACCAACACCTAGGAACATTTAAGAATCCTGCGAATAAGTGAGTTTGGTTTTCTAATACTCCGATCTCATTGCAGTGTCACACACTCACACACCAATACTGCAAGCTGACCACACACATATACACACCTCCATGCGTAGAACATGGCTCTCTCACTGCTCGGGTTAGAAGTTCAGATTTTAACTGGGGCCACCCATGTAAGAAATGTAAAACTCCTGGTCCTGCCAGGCAGTCGCAAATCCATTAAGGACAGATGTGGACGGAAGAGAGGTGAACTTTTCCAGCCCCTTAGAAATATGACTCATGATTATGCTAAACAGGATGTGGCGTTTCCCTGTGTTACATATTTCACTACTATTAAGTGACATTACCACTCCGACACTTAACACACTTGATTATAAGGTGCATTAGCACATATTGTTATCCAGTCACACCGCTCGACAAACACCGCCCGGTTGTTATTGTAATGAAACGAAAGGTGAGTCAAATGTGGCGGCAACCTTGAACTTTGTTTCACGAGTAGCACATAACAAGAGGCTTACAATAACAAACAGAATGGAGCTTACGAAGAGACAATTGGATGTAATATCCACGATAATCTAATCAGTTCACTGGGACGAGAGGTTATGGGAAAGTTGACTTGCGGTGCTTATTTACTTCCAAGGTCAAATATATTAGCGATCGCTACTAGTTGTGTTGGTAGATCCTTGGATCCTAGATTAAACCAGCTGTGTTATCAGATATGAAATAATTAAACGCTTTATTGTAATATTGGTGGGTATTGTAATTAAAAAGAGAGCAAACATGCTATTTGACTCCAAGATAAACCTGTTTAATACCTCGATGGAGACAAGCAAGTGTGAACTGCTGATAAAAAGCAGACAAATAGGAAAGAGGATGTTGTGATAATGATGCACGTTATCATCATTATCACAATATGGAGGTCAGGTTTATTTGGTAATCATTAAGGTGTTTAGCTCCAAGGACGAGAATGGTTTGTGCACAACAAGGCAGTGAGTCATTCAGGGCGGAGGGAACATTTCAAACTCTTTTCATTCGTTGTTTTGTGTCTACCTGATAGCTGAGGTATCTGGAGACATACACTCGGGTTCAGAGGTCAAGGTTCAGGTGTCAGATGTTGAATTGCTCTGGGCATTCTTTTGTTTAGCCTCTAAGAGCAAAATTAACTAAAAAAACATTAGAATTGTATAGAAGTGTGAATAGGCCATTAAAATCCTGCTTTTACTAATGTAAAGGAACTGATGACTGATGACAGACTCTAGCTTGGCGAGACACAAGACAACATATGAACTTTATCGTGCCTGTAACAAGATAATCTGGCCTCGTATCACACATCACTCCCATTCCGAGACACTTTATCAGTTTAAGCCCGAGTCTGAAAACACTACAGCTGTCTCTTTGACCTGTGCCAGGCGATCTCACTGCAGGTTAGGATGCTGAGTCGGTTCATGTTACTAACAATTGGCATGTGCGAGTTTGTGTGTAGAATCACCGGCAACACCGTTGACGCAGTGAAACAGCTGAGAACACTACGGATGAGCAACAGCCTCACAAAGGGATGTGACACAGAGATAGATATATGGCTGTATGGGAAGCCAGACAGGTGATAGCCGGGCAGATCCATAAACAGCATGCTTTAGATATCAAAGTGGATGCTACAGTCTTGTAGACTGTATAGCAGGGATACTCGGGGGGCCACTTCTGCAAAATGACAGCAGACGAGTTAATAAAGCTCTGTCGGGGGGGTCTGCGTGATCCTCCCTTGGCACTTTGTTTTTATAAACTAGCTCTATTAGTGTATTTTGATGCACTCTTTCACCTTATTTATATTTTAATGTACATAGAAAATTCACATCGTGAATATATTTTCATTGTGGTCTGTGGGCCACCTGGCATCCTATATGATACTCAACTTACTGCCCGCGGGGCCATATTTACCCACTGCTGTACAGCATTAAATAGTGAGAGAATACAGTGAAAGGTTGCAAAAACATTCAATTCCTGTGTGGAAAGTTCAGCGTTGCACCTTTTGTGGGGAATTATAGGTCAGCCAAAAGGTCAATTATCCAACTCTTAGTGAGGATCAACACACTCATGCATTCCTTTAGAACTGTTTTTCTGCTCTTTAAAAAATACTGTTTTCACCAGGGGGACAAGGGCGCAGGGGGCAAAGCTTTGGAAAGAGACGACTCTCATATTTCTGATACATTTCTTCTGAGAACAGAAGAACCTTCGTACCTGTCGCGAGTGTAAAACAGAGAGGTGTCAAAAGTGAAACGCGATCGGCATGTCTGACAAAGGGGAAACTGCTGTGAGGGATCAGTTCAGAGAGAGAAAGACCCGCGTCCCCACAGCAGATGGGAGCTTTATCGTTATGGCCGGAGGGCGAAGAGAGCCAAAGAAGAGAGACGCGAGACCACAAAAAAGGCTGGAGACGCGGCTGGACTGTGACACATGTCCCACTGCGGAGGGGGATTTTACTCACCTGGCCTTTGGTGTGTCATCATGTTACCAGTCCTGTCATGAGCCTCCAATCTGTCCGCCTGGGCTGTATAGTTCTGCACTGCATGTGGACAAGGGAATGAAAGAGAATAGATAATGAAAAAGAGAGTAGGCTCGGCAGTGGGAGTGAGCCACATTTTGTCCCTTTGTTGTTGCTCTATCTTTTTTTTTTTTTAAAGGACTAAAGTGAGGGATAACGCTGATCAAAGGGGTGTATATGATTGCTCTGGTGGGTGTTGAGGATCATTAGCTGGTAACGCAGTGACAGTGAATAAAGCGGGGGTTCTGATGTGTCAGGAAGGAGGACAAACGATGCTGGAGATGGAGAAGCTCATCAACAGTGATATGATACTTGAAACATCGTGCAGATATTGAAAAGACGCACAGGTGAGGACCGCTCACTGAATACCACACCTGGTTTTTATATCGGCCAATGTCTCTCACCATCTGTCTCATTCAATGCAGCCACACGCAAAATCTCCCGCTTGTATGTCGGACATCAAGACATGTCATAGCTTTAATGGCAACTTTTGTTATGCTTTCACACAATGCAAGAGGAAGAGAGAGAGAAAGGAGAGTGTTTGTGTGAGGATCTAAAGAGGAAGAGAGTGCCTTAGTTATAACACACCCCAGATGTTCTTAAGCCCAAAATAAGCAATAGCTAAAGCCAGTTTTACTGTGTTGAGTCCTATTTACACCGATATAAAGACAAGCCTTCACTTGCACTGTGTAGAATATGTGCATCTTCAGACTTAAACAGATCAAACAACGGAGGTGAAACATTTAAACAACTAGAAAGCATAATACACAACATTTACACAGAGGTGCATGTGCTTCAACTCTGTAACAAGCAAGAATATAAAGGTAACACTTAGAAACATGAGCCACTCTGAGCTCAGAAAAGGACTTACACAGTCCCAAAGACCTCCACGACAAATAACCTTTTTGTAATGGAGCTACTTAAAAAAAAGAGTTGTGCACTATAAAGTGGACCTTGGGGTTCTTTACTGAGAGACTGAGAGAGAGAGCTGTGTGCCAGCTTTCTGGAGGTGCCGCCAGATCAAGACCAGTCCACCCCCAGGTGGTAAAGCTAAGCTTTCAGGGGTGAGAGGTCACAGACACCGGAGTGGTCACACACGTGTCAGAGCACTATTTACAACTGGAGAGGCCCACCTCAGACCACCTACAACTGCTCCACTACAATACTGTACAATTGCAGGAGGTGTTGTGCTTCAGGATCCACTAGGTGGTAGTACAGCTCCACATTACAGCATCTCTTTATCGTGACGTCCTGACATTAATGGCTTTTATCTTCAGTCAGAGACAGTGTATGTGTAATATGTCTGAACTCTGATCATCAGAAACCTTGTGTTGCCGCCTACTTTGACCAGGTGTCGCTTGAAAAATAGATTTTAAATCTCAATGGGACACATCCTGGTTAAATGTATTATTATTATTATTATTTTAAATGAGAAGACTGTGACGAGATGAACAGGACTGCGCAGACGTTCATTTGCTGTTGAAATGAAAGTGTACAGTGTGTGGTTGGCTACAGCATAATTGCCCATGCATGTGTGTGCAGAACTATGTTGTAAATTTGAAACGGGTCCATAACTTTTGGGATCCTGTTCAAGGTCGCAAAGGATCTTCAGTGTGGCTAACGGTGTTGGAATGCGTGCTAGTGCTCTCGAGCAAGGAGGCACACTTATTAAATGTATTATTCAAATATTTTAAATAGAACAAAAACTCTTCATGCAATATGAGCGCGTCATCTCTCATTGCAGCGCCATGAATACCTCTCAATCAATCCCTGATCTGGATCCTGCGGTCATACGCTCATCCAAGTCCTCCAAGTCTATGCTTGGTGAAAAGACATGCAGTGAATTACTGTAGATACAGTCACATGCAGACTAGATGATATTACTGTATTTATATGCCAACAATGACAGAAAGGCTTATATTCTGTAATGTATCTAATGTACAATAGTTACCTGAACAACAGAGGATACACTGACATTTAACAAAGCCATTAACCAGATATAAAAGATATGTATCACTGTTACTTGACACATTTTGAATTACAGCAAGAAAACATAGCTCATATGCCACATATATTTAAAATCCGCTTGATAATAACTTAACTTCATAAATAAAAGAACCAGTGAGCCAGAGGGACCACAGGATGTAGAGATTATGTGCTGGTGCCAGCAGTTACTTCCTTGTACATTTTAACAACTGTCTAATATATCATTATTTAAAGTCACACACACACACACACACACACACACACACACACACACACACACACACACACACACACACACACACACACACACACACACACACCATGTATGTGGAGTGTCATGGAGGTGGTGTATGAAAACCTTGTTTGGAGACACGAACATCATTTTCCTTTGGAATGACAGTATCCTGTACGACAGTGTCCTGCAGTATATCATATCTGAAGGTACTCTGCCAGATGGTTTGAAATGTAATTATGTGGATGAATTTCACTACTACCACTACATCATGAGAAGCCTGAGAGGTTTATGTAATATCAGAAAAGTATTCCTCTGCTGCTGAGGGGATGGAGAGGGTTAGAGTTATAAAGTATGTATTGTATGAGCATCGAGTTCCTCTCCTACAAGAATGGAAATGTATCATGTCGCCCTCTGGTGGTTGCAAGAAAGTATCTGTGAGCTCGACCCCAAATAAATTAAACATTAGATTACATACAGCAACGGACAATAGAGTGCAGCATATTTCACATAATAATAACAGTATATATATATATATATATATATATACCGTATATTATTTATTTAGCTGATTTCGCAGTAATAAGTCAGTGTTCTTGTTTGTAATTGACAAAACCTAGTTATATCAGTTGTGCAATGGCAATTTCTGATCAATTACTTTACACGTGTACAACACTCACTATTAAACTCTAAAGACATTCTGGTTTATGGATTCCATTTGTTGCCGGTCCATTAAGTTTAACACTCAAACACCTCCACATACATGTAGGTGGGACGATGACATCATGAAGCCGTGGTTCTGACAGCTGTAGTGGTCTTTAAAAGGCACATGAGAGGTCCACACTGCATATCATGTAGCATGTGACCACACGTGACTGAGTTTTGGCTCGCTTAGTGTAAAATGTTTGCTTGTTTTAAAGTTACACAAGGGTGAATTATAACATAAATTATATATTTTGTACGTCATTTAAGGAGGTAGAGTGGCACCTTGCTATATCAAAATGAATACTATACTATATGCATCTATAAAATGCAACAAATGTGTGTGTAGTTGAGACATTTAAAATTAATGTGTATTCTGTATATGTGATCTAACCATATGTCTTGTGTAATTTAGAAAACTTTGGAGCTGCTCACATATCTCAGTCACATAGCTGTACTGTTAAAATACTCATCAACGCTGTTCAGTGTAAATACCACAGAGTGACGAACCAATAGTCATTAATGTCTCAGTAAAGCTCTGTCTGTAACGATCTGCTTGTTCTTTGGTGTCCTGTTTTATGTTCACTCCCCCTTGTTATATGTCTAGTTGTACTTCCTGTCTGTGTATTTACCCTCACCTTCTGATTGTTAATGTGTTCCTCCTGTGTCCATTTACTCTGCCCTTGTGCTTTTGCCTTTCTCCCCCAGCTGTGTCTTGTTCCCTTGTTTGGTGTCTGTGTATTTATCCCTGTCTGCCCCAGTGTGTTTTGTCAGATTGTCATTCATGTTACGTAGTGTTCTGCTCGTGTTCTGCTCGTGTTCTGCTCGTGTTCTGCTCGTGTTCTGCTCGTGTCCTGCTCGTGTCCTGCTCGTGTCCCCTGATTGGTTTGTGTTTGTTTGTTACTTCATACTTTTGTACTTTGTTAGCTTCGGCTTTATTTTCAAATTTTTTTTGTTAAAGTCATCGTCCAGTGTACTGCATTTGGGTGCTCACCTTTTCCTCACCGTGACACTGTCACAGCGTGTTACTGAGGTTAGCTTCATTGATAATCTCTCATTCCTGCGAGTTGCTATGCCACTAGCTAAATCTGTAGTAATCCATATACACAGGTCAGCAGGAGCCCTTAATATAAATGAATAGTTGATCCTCTGTGCCATTAGATAATACTTTTCTCCTGGATGATTCAGAGTGTACCTCTCTAACCGTCCCCTGCTTCACTTTTGCTGCTGAGACACTTATGTAATGTAGAAAATAATCAATATAATGACATTAAAATAAACATACTGTGAAGGTGACATGTCATTAATTTACCGTTTGTTACCTGGTTGGATACTGTATGGGAATGAATCTATCACGCCTGTAGTTCACTATGATGATGATGACACATGTTGCTGCTACATTTAACAGTCTTCAGGGTTCTTGTATTCTCAGGAATGGGTCGCAAGTATGGAATTCGTTTTAAATAGTGAAAAGTGGGAAAAAAACAAAGTTTGCCATTAAGTCTGGTGATGCAGCTGATTGGAAGTCTAACTGCCGAGTGAGGAACTAGGTAACTAAAATGAAGCGGAACAATTAAACAAGGCATTATCAACATAGGACAAGTTATTTTATTGAGGTGGATAGGACTTTCATTTCGAAACCTCTTGATAAGGCAACAACTAATCCCCATTACTGTTGCCCAATAAACAATAAGTGTCAAAATTATTTAAATTACAGCATGCATGTTGCCACCTTGAATATAAATACTTTACATTATTTTAATATTTACCAGCTGCAAAAGTGACGCTGGTATTGTTTTCAGCTTGTGAGTGTCATGACAAATTGTGCTCCTGCGACATCTACTGTAGCAGCAACAACCACAGCAACAGTTTTGAGTACTTTGCCAGGTTTATATTTCTGTCTGTGGACAGATTACGTCACTGCGATACTGCAAGATGCAATCACTAAACTTTACAGATGTGAAGTTTAGATCAAAATGAAGGTCAAGTTTGATGATGTGCATGGTCCCAGCAAAGGGGGTGGGGGGGGGCAAGGGGCCATTACTTCATGCCCCTGGCCCGAGTTGCTTTCGGAAACCTTTCAGGTGTGTTGTTGAGAAGTGAAGGCCAATTTCAAAGATGGGTGTGGTCCGAGCAAGGGCGTCGGGATTAGTAGGGTAGGAAGTGTAGAAGTTAAGCATCCAGTTAAGCGTCCCGCACCCTCAACACTCAAATCAAAAATTTCAAATCAAATGTCGCCCAATATCACAAATTACACATTTGTCTCAGTGTGCTTTACAGACTGTACAGGTTACGACACCCTCTGTCCTTAGACCCTCGCATCGCACAAGGAAAAACTTCCTAAAAGAAACCCCATAATTAAAGGGGGACAAATGGAAGAAACCTCAGGGAGAGCAACTGAGGAGGGATCCCTCTCCCAGGACGGACAGACGTGCAATAGATGTCGTGTGTACAGGATAAACAACATAGTACAAATACAACATTTGACAGAAATTATGTTGTGTTGAAAAAGAGAAAGAAAGGATGAATCCAGGATAATGTCAAAAAAGGCTTCCTGGTGTCCCGGTTAACAGTGGCAACCTGCCACATGAGAGACACAGAAACTCCGGGGATGATACCACGGATGATGAGTTAGTAACATACATTTACATAAATGCATACAGATAGAGAGGGAGAAGGAGAGAGGGAGGGGAGGAGAGAGGAAGAGAAGGAGGAGAGCGGGGAGGTGTCCCCCGGCAGTCTAAGCCTATAGCAGAATAACTAGGGGCTGAGCCAAGGCAAACCTGAGCCAGCCCTAACTATAAGCTTTATCAAAAAGGAAAGTCTTTAGCCTGCTCTTAAATGTGGAGAGTGTGTCTGCCTCCCGAAAACAAACTGGAAGCTGGTTCCACTGGAGAGGAGCTTGATAGCTGAAGGCTCTGGCTCCTATTGTACTCTTAGAGACTCTAGGAACCACAAGTAACCCTGCAGTCTGGGAGCGCAATGCTGATTCTGGGTTCATTGATGGTCAGGGATTTTAAAAATCCCCACAGCAGCAACGTGCTATTATCCAGGGCCACGTTTGCGGGATGTCTCTGCTAAAGTACCTTCGCTCCTTGAACAACATCCAACAGTAAAAAACAATCCTGGTACTTGTTGGTTTTAACAATGCTAAATTCCAGCAGTCCAAGAGGCTTAAAAAGTATTTTATATGTTTTGTTGACACTCTTGTGTATTTGAACATCCGATGTGTCACATCTGGAGCTTTTCCTGCACCTCAACTTGATGATGTCAGGTTTAACGGCAATCGTCAGCTTCACACATGGCTAAAGGGACACTGTGATCTACGAGGTGTTTCGTTTGTTGACATTTGCTGCTTCCCTGAACCGGCCGGATCCCTTCAAAAACGATAGACTTCACCCAAATCTGTGTGAATCTTGGCTCCTGTCACTTAACCTGGAGTTTGTCTTAAAATCTATTCACCATTTCTCTCACCCTCTGCAAATGCGGCTGCGATAGATGATTTATTTGATTTGATATACAGCTATGATAATTGAGAACTTCTTAACTTGGGTGATATGAACAACAAGCGCTCCTGATAATTAAAAAAGATCTCTGCACTGAATTCAATCTCACAGTTTATTTCCTCCCCTACTCGATCGGAAACCGAGAAATAAAGGAAAGTCCACACAGAGTTTTTCCTCTGGACTTGAGTGACCACTGCCCAATAGCATGCATCTTCAGGAAAACACACACATTCACACCATGCATCACTGTCGAAAAGAATTTCGACCTTTAAACAAGCATTTCTGTTTGATGTGTACTGCAGTAATATTGAGTGTACCACAGCAATTCCTGATCCAAACTTGGCCTTAGGTTATTTTATAAATTCATTTAATTCCATTGAAGACAAGAATGCGGCTTTTAAGAAACTCGGGTTCAAAAACAGGAACAATTCTTGGTTTTGTTCGGAAATTGCTGATCTGTCACACGAAAGGGATGCTGCCTGCCACAAAGCGCGTATAACAATATTTGCATCAACAGCGTCATTATTTTATGTCTGCAGTATCTTTAAGTGAAGGAAACCCAGCAAAGTCTTTATGACATGATTCTACATTATCCTTACCTAGTGAAATTGTTCAAGGTTTTACCACTATCCCTGGTTGGAAAAAGTATATGTGATGCATACAATGAACATTTCATCAGGTTATGTATTTGAAAACGTCGGATTTCCTCCCACTGTCTCTGATCACAGTGTTGGGCAAACAGATGTGGTACTCTTTATTTTGCGTTGAAGCATTATTCAAATGTTGAAGTGTTTAATGCTCTTTGTTCTATTGATCCACACAAGTCTACTGGGGCTTATCAGTTACTCCCAAGGCTGTTAAAGTTATTAGCAGCGCCACTATTAGTTAAGTACTTAAATTGTATTTTTAATCTGACCGTCGTAACAGAAAGTGACTGTTGGAAGACAGGCCACGTCCTACCTTTAAAGGGGGTCAGTCCAATGAGCTAAATAATTATCGACCAATTTCCAAATGATTATCTATCGATAAAGTGTTAGATGGATATATAGATAGATAGATACTTTATTGATCCCGAGGGAAATATAGGCATCCAGAGAGCAATGTGAATGCATGTGTTTTCTATGAGTTTACAGTGTCCCTTATGTCCTTGGCCTGTTTGGTGTATAATTTACTGTAATGTGTTGTACTATACTCATGGCGTCTTTGAAAAAGAGAGCTTGCCTTCCCTGTATAAATAAAGGTTATATTAAATACTTTTGTAGATGCAGTATTTATATCTGACTGTGTTTGGGCCAGCAATGAAGGGACTTGCCTAATCAGGATTGATTAGAGTCTGAAACATCATTATGAAGGCCATATTTACATTACTTTCCCTCTTTCTATTTTGGTTTCTGAGATTTTAGATATAGAAGTTTCCTGTAAATCATCTCTGAGATGTTGTATATGCGCTGGTGGCCCGACAGATCCTCTTCAATGTTATTCTGTGGATCACTGCGTGTCTCTAAAACCCCTTTAAGGGCCGACTAATTGTCATGTACAAGCTTTTTTTTTTTTATTGAAGTGTGTTTTGTGGGATGCATTTGTCCTTTTCACACCTCTAAGGGAGTGAAAGAGGTGACAGACCATTTTGACAATAATTGGACGGTTGATTGTGTCGGTGGGGTCACCTCAGGCAAAATAAGCAAACAAAGAGCACTGCCATCTACTCTTATAGCCTGATGAAAACAACATACATTGTGCGAAAGTGTATGGCCATATCCTGATGGCTCTTGAGGATTATTGTCCTACTTAAGCTGTGAAGCACCATTTGGAATAACAAGGTGTTAACAGTGATCCTCACATCCTCTACTCTTTGAAGAGGAGGACAGAATTGCATCGTGAAAGTGAGGCTTATATGGAACCAATCTAAACGCTGATGGTGTCTTATTCAACAGCCATTACACTGTGGAATCGCATATTTGAGATTTAAGATTTTGTCTATTTCTACTTTAATTGTCTTCCTGCAGGCTATGGAGAATGTGGTTTCCCACACAGTTCCCTTCCACGTGACCACATCAACTCAGTATTCAAAATGTGTAATGCATTACAGTAGCTACAATAATATGGTTCCTCTATTCATAACGGTATGTAATACAAACACCACAAAGTTACTTTGAAAATGACCACAGGGTGGAGTGAACACCTCTCTCCGACGGTGTCCTCCTTCTCAAGGAAACATTTCAGATTTCCTTTTCTGATTAAGTGTATGATGTTACTGAAAGCTCTCTTTGTCTTGACTGCATAAAGACAACAGTTAAGCCTTGTACCCATGATCTTCAATGCCCTGCCAGTGGATCAGCTGGTCATCACAATCCTGTAGTTTGACACAGAAAAATCATTGAACAAGGTTTCAACACACAACAACAACAAAAAAAGCAAGAAATAACTCATATCTGACTCAGAATTCATTATAGTGAAGCTAACTGGTTGGAAACTAGTTTTTCATTGATAGCTCTGTTTCTCTTGCAAATGCAGTGACCCAGAAGTGTAAGGGCTTATCCTCCTCTTGCTAGATGGAATCCAGAATGAATCTTCACAGAGAAATCCCATTTTATAAGTTGTTGCGTTCTCTGACCTGCTTTGAACTTGCCAGGTGCAATGACAGTCATACAAGGGAAATATTGAGGTCAAGAGGAGGCGCTGCAGCGGTCTGCTCAGTTGTGCATGAAATGATAAACATTTGGAAGCTTTTATCTGAGTGCTTTTCTCAAGAATCACCTTACACAAGGATGAGCAGTGAACAAGTCTGATACTATGTAAAAGGTTTGGCTCGTTTAAAATCCACGAGACCTCATTTTGCAATTTTTAAAGCATCGCTATGGCATCTGCTGCTCAACATACAATCGTGCCACTGCCAATATGAGAGTATTAGATCTGCACAAATCAATGCTTATGAAAACTACTTTGCAGAACACACATTTGAGTCATTGGAGAAAACTGCAATGGTGCGACATGCAATTCCAAAATAAATGTCTAATGTAGAACATTTTCTTTCTCAAAGTATTTACAAGAGTTTAGATTTTACGATTGTTAGCTGGAACGTCTTTAATATGATCAGACCAGCCTCTTACCGCCATCCCATACAAGCAGCACAGCCTCATGCATGCACACACACACACACACACGCCACACATTGGCTTTATCGATGCATTTTGCCATGTGAGAGCTGTGTGTGATGGGTAGCCAGCAGGGGGATGGGTCAATGTGCTGCTGCTCGCTTCCTATGTGTCTTTCTGAGTATTCTCATATTCTCTCAAGCTCTGGTAGCAGCAGCTTGTATGAGAGACTTCTGACTTGGGGGGTTAGAGAAGCAGACATCGATCTTATCTATTTAAACCTTAAGCGTAGTGGATTTTACACCAGCATTTTTACAGGCTGTACGGCTTCTGTGTCTCTGATCCACTTTATTAAGAGTCACCCACAAACACAGAGAGGAAAAGGGGCTTGACTGTCTGGACGAGGTAAAGTAACCCTTTTATTTTAATATAATGATTATTTTTTTGCAGTTGTATACGAGTATGTAAACCATGATATGTGAATCTATTGAAAATCAACAATATGATCCAAACTTTCTAAGAGAACAAAAACAGTTTTCAAGAATGTGCTTCTTGAGTTATTTATTTAACTATGCATTTGCAGAAAAACATGTAATTTCCATACTTTTACTCCTAAATACTTACATACTTTTTGTTTCAGCGTGGTTGTTGTACCAGTTTCATGTGCATGTCTTGTTAAGGGTAGATTCCTTCCCAAATGCTTGTTATTCATCAACAGATTTTACCGTGATTATACAGCAATGTTGATGTTAGCAGATCAATACTTAAATTCACCCCAAGCTGGGCATATTCATACTGCAGGTGTCCCATCAATACAACACCTTTTTTCTTTTTAATAACATGATTTGTATATTTAATTATCACCAGAAATGGAAGATAACTTCAACTAAACAGAACATTCTCATACAAGGAACATCTCTAACAAACACACTTGTTGATTTGAACCATGCTTCGTATCAATTTCTGAATAAAAATGAAAATATTCGATGCACCCATTCCAATAATTAAATCTTCATAGAAGATGGAACAGGGTGCACTTCCCTTTCAGTCACACTAAATCAGAGGCAAACTATGAATCTAATACGTGTTTGATTCACGGCCTTTAGCCTCTGAGACAATGCTTTGATGACTAATGAGGGGAAGTAAAAGGTGATTGAGGTTTGCTGTGACGCACAATGCTTCAGCGAGCACAGCAAGAGCTCCGTGTTTGGCCCTGACATCCTGTACATCCATGTGGTGTACTTCTCCTATTGTGCCGTAGTGTATAGATCTACATGCTACGGTATTTCTCGTGGACATGTATTATGAGCGGATTCCCTACTGCTCTGGCGGATTAAGCACAAAGCCATCACTCAGCTTTTGAATTGCACATTGTGAGTTAGCGGACATGTTCATGTTCTCAAACTAATTATTAATGTGATACATGACAGATGTTTTTACAGCATATTATGTGGCAGAGACCATTGTGCTGCGATGGCAACTGACTCTTCTATAATGCAGAGCAGAGGCAAAGGGAGTGGGTTCACGTTGAAAAAACGCCTGGTAATAATGCGCGACTCAACGTGCGCTCTTGATTTCATCACATTAACGAAACATAGAAATCATCATATAATCATACAGCCATTTTAATTATCCGAAACGCTTGACTTAATCATCTTTTTGAGAAATATTTCTCATTCATTTAAAGCACAGCAGTCACTTTTGACAGATTCAAAACTGCTACTGTGTCACTTCCACACATCTTGCCTGTCCCACTGCCATCCATTTAATAAATACTCTGTTGCCTTTCAGAGTTGTTTGTAAAAAACAAACATCCTTTGTCATTGGTTGGCTCCACGCTCTCTTTGATATTGTGGCCAATGACCTCATAAAAACTCTCAAAGCCCTTTAGTTCAATAATATTGAGTGAGGATCTCAGACTCTGTCCAGAGGGCCACGGCCGCTTCACTTCTCTTCAACTCTTATCGTGATTAAAACCAACAGATTTTACAGTTTTCAAGGGTTAATGATTGACACACTGTCATAATCCTTGTAATTCTATAAGCTCTCAAACATTTAATTCATCACAAAAATATATATACTCACTGTTATATATCATGACAAGTGACAGTGTGTAAGACGAACTGGGAGATTTCTGGGGGGCATTTGAGTCTAGAAAAGTGCAGTGTGGAGACAGTTTAAAGTTAAGTTTAAACAGAATTGAGTTTTTTTCTTATTTGTCAAGTTTTAGAAAAAAGAGAATTCCAAACCAAACGCTTTGTAACAGAGATACGGTGCTAAGAGCAGGATTTCTCTTCTGATCGGACAATAGGTAGTAAGATGTAAAGAACTGCAAAGGTTAAAGGGCCAAAAAGCCTCAAGAAAGTGTCATGTACTGACAAACAGAAAAGAAAAACTATTTGTGGAGCCAAATGCATGAAACTCAGAGACCGAAATATGCATTATGTATTTGTACTTTTGTTTGCCAGATATGTTAAATCTCAATCACTGTGAAACTAGCCGCAGGTGCATGAGCCTCATTTCTGGTAAACGATCCAAATCAAGTGTATAAATGCAGCTCTGATCTGCTCTGCACACATTCTCACCACACACTGTGAGGAAACGGTGTAAATGTTGACCTGTGTAAGGCAACATCAGGCTTGACTTAAACATTGATTTCCTAGCTTTGTAAAACTAAATTTGCTGAATTATTATTTATTATTAAGATAATATGTCGTTCACTAGCGACGCGTAGCTAGCGTGAAATTCCTCCAAACAGCTGACGTGTTAGCTCCCAAAGCTAAGTAAGTAAACAACGAGTTTAATTGAATAGATTGAACACCCAATTGTATCCAATTCTTCATCTAAGGAATTGAAATTCATTCAATTGTTGTTGAGATATTTCAGTCAGGACCAAAGTGGAGGACGGCCAACCTACCGACAGACAATCTGACATTACCAACCACAGAGCCATGCTGTTAGGAGGGCAGCCAACCAAACACACATACTGTACTATACAGTGTAGGCACTAGAACAGTACTGACACCGACAGTAGTCCCTGAAACCCAAAATGTCCTGTTTGAAAGTTCAACAGAGTTCACAGTTGAATCAACAGTGAGCAGGAAACGTGGCGATTTCCTCTGATTTCCTATAGGAAAAAAACTGGGTTCAAAATGTGAGCAAAATGAAGAGAGGCTAAGAAAATGTAAAAATAGATGTAATGTATCAATTATTAACACAATGTAATGTTTAAATGATCACAAAGAAACCTCAACTAAGACAAATTGACACGACCTTGAGCCAAACTGACTCGACTACGATAATATGATGTTGACATGAAGGATGTCTGAATACGCTGAATATAGAGACAGTGTTGCAGACGCAGGATGTATGCCATAACGTCTTAGTTTACATGCTTGCCTCTGGACATTTTACTTGCTGATCACAAGTACTTTTACGTAACACTGGAGAGTTCAGTCGGTCAGAGATACGGAAAGGAAGATCGGGTTAGTATGAGAATCATTGAGACATGCTGTACATAAGGATAGACCCTCTGGTGCTGACATCAGTGTGTGTGTGTGTGTTTGTTGTTACAGATAATGGACGTGGATCACGGATTCTATCGGCAGGTGCATGTCCAGGCCCACGCTCACTACATCGTTGCCTTCTTTGTCTTGGTGATTGGAACATTGGGTGTTACTGGGAACGCCTTGGTCATGTACGCCTTTTTCTGGTAAGTGATGGCAAAGAATGTGCTTGTCTGTCATTTTCCAATTTAAGAGCTACATTATTTAATCACATTGGCTTGCCTTTAGTCAACTGAGAAATTAATGCATAGCCTTTATAAGGAAAGTCTAATTATTATTCAGAATTAATTTAACACGCATACTTAAATCCAGTTAATCATATGAGAATGAAACCATTAATTCTTTACTTGTACATGTCAAATATAATAACTGTGTATTATCCAACCAGAAAAAAAGATCTGCTGAGCCTTTAATTACCATTTTGCTGCTGCTAGTCATTTATTTAAGAATGTGTATACAGGACCCACACCGATTAATAGTGCCTGTATATAACCTGAAAACCAGGCTCCTCAGTTCACATCACAACGTGTCTCTCCTACACATGAACTGTACATAATGCCTTATAAAACCATTGATCCCAAGAAATCAACTGGAGCAGACAAACTCGATTTGATCTTTTTAAAGGCTTCCACTCCATTTATCACTGAGAAAAAAAAACACATGTTTAATCTTTACATTTGAACTGGTATACTTTCCAGTATGTCGAAATCTGCTTATGTAATTCCATTTTACAATGGAGGAAACAACAGCAATCTCAAAAATGATCCGCAAATAATCAAACTTCCCTGTTTGGCAAAAATCCCAAAATCACGTACGTATTCCTTACTTCCGTATTTCTTTCATAATATCCTGTTTTGAGTCCTCACCCATCTGTTTCATACCTATGCATACTGTGGTACCCTCTCTGCAGTTGCTTTAGTTGTATTTGTTCTTATTGGGACAAAAAGAAGCATCATGCTGCTGTTTTCATTGACTTCATTGGCTCTACTTGTTACTGCTCTACATTTTTAATTTGATTCAATTGCTTGTAGATGCTTTCAGAATGACCTTTGAGAGATTTCATTATGTCAAAGCCAAAAATATCCAATCAGAGCTTTTACCAATAACAAAAGGTGTTCCACAGGTGTCTGTTCTGGGCCCTGTCTTGTTTACAATTTATATCAGTAATATTGTCTCTTCTCTAGCTGACTGCAATGTTCATCTCTACGCAGATGACACTATTCTGTATTGTTTTGCTGACTCTGTACTTGCTGTTAAGAACCTACATATTTCCTTTGGCGCTCTTCAAAATGCACTTGTCAACCTTACACTAGTACTAATTCAAGAACAACAAAGTTAATGTGTTTTTCAAGAGATATTGATTTCAACAATCTACACTTATCCACACTGAATGGTAACAATATTCAGAGGGTCACAGAGTATAATTATCTAGATATTTGGCTTGATGATAAACTTGCATTTAAATAAATCTCATCACTTAACTGCTGCAAAGAAATGGCATCATTGTAAAGGAGCCGATCCAGCTTCCCTTTGAACTGACACTCTCACTACCTCTGGACGATTTGAGACGTTGATCTCAAACCATATCACCAATCTTTCGAGTATTGCCCTCTTTTGATTTGTTTGTATTTGTGTAGTTCTCAGTTTTTGACATCATTGCAGATGAGGAAAATATAATAAGTTTCGAGCCTTTTCTATAGACAAACAACTATGTCTTCTTTACTGTCTTTGGTTATCATCCGAGAAACTAGTCTGGAAGAAGGAACAGCTTAAAAATGCAATTTTTACAGTTGTTCCATAATTTAGATTTTATGCAAAGCCTTATTTTGACTATTTCTCCCTCAACATTAATAACACTTTGAGTTGAGTTGCTGAGTTCTGATTAACAGATGGAACACATTTCAATAAATTTCAGGAAAACATAAACAGGAAGTAAAGCATCATGAGGAATGCTGCATGATGCTGACATGCTGCTTGCACGACACAGCCCACATTGACTTCCATTTATTCTCAAGATTTACAAGCGATTATGGCCTCATATATATTTATAAAGAACAGCTATTGTAAATAATGTAACTTCACAAGTGTCTAAAAATAGTTGTTTATTAAATAAAAGTTGGTTTATGTGGCGCTCAATGACCATGTTTGTGTTATTAATGTCACATGGACCCCATTTCCTATAACGTTCTAAAATCTTATACTATTCCAATGTTTACATTAGTAGAGAATATTTAATAGTCAAACTTAAAATAATGAAATATCCTAAATGTTTTCTTAATTAAAAGTATAGATCAACAAAATGTACTTAAAGTATCAAAAGTAAAAGTACTTGTTATGCAGAATGGTCTCTTTCAGAGTATTATTGTATATGTTGATTTTATTTTAAGTATTTTATATAATGTATTGCTTTGTAGTTTAATCTATAAGAATGCATTTTATGGGATACATTTGAAGTAACTAGGAAGCTATCTTGAAGCTATCGTGGAGTAAAACGTCCACTATTTCCCCCTGAGATGTAGTGGAGTAGAAATATACATTTTACACAGCATGTTTGAGTTATCTGACTGGATTAAGATATAATATATCTAATTGAATATATAAATCTATTGAATATCATGAATAGTGACAGTGAACTGAAGAGACTCGCTTCAAGCAGTTCATGTGATGTACTTTCATCTCTGCACAGTACACCGTTGCAGAGATTTATGCATTTAGAGGATGCATTTATGTCACGAGCACAGGCACAAAGGTCTTTACACCAGCCTCCAGGCATTCCATAGCAGCAAGCAGAGATTTTCTAACTGTAATAAATGAATCAATAATTCAGTCTGTGCCACCTAAATCACATAAAGAGGGGTAAGCAACCTTAAATAACCAAGGTAATCAGGGTACTAATACTGTATGTGTCGCTCATATTTAAATGTTTCCACTTCCAGTGACACGCATGATGATGTAGCCTGACCTGCCTCATTATTTTCCAGCCAATAAAGCAACCTAAGATAGCATTCAACGGCTTTCATTACTTGGTGGTAGAACATGAAGCTGTCTCACTCTTGTGCGATGACGTTGTTATCTGACTTATTTTTTGACATTGACGGGAGCGACCCTTTGGTTTTGAATACAGACAAAACTCTCATGTTAATTTCTGCATACTTTTTCCACTATAGTTAAAATGAAATGCTCTGTCCGATATAGCATTTATACCAGTGTGTGTGTGTGTGTGTGTGTGTGTGTGTGTGTGTGTGTGTGTGTGTGTGTGTGTGTGTGTGTGTGTGTGTGTGTGTGTGTGTGTGTGTGTTACATACAGTATATGCACTATGGCTACTCCTGGGTGTATATAATATTCCACTGAAGGCAGTGAAGGGGCCTGGGCCTGACATGTTTTCTGCATTAAGGTCCAACCTCCAGTGACACACATCCATCTCAAATGTCGCACCACTCGATCTCCATTCCAGTCACACTTCGGTACATACCCACTCTCGTGCATGTAAACACACAAAGACACTCCAACTTATCTGTCTGGGATGTTTACTCTCTTAGTCTTTTACAGTCAGTGGGCAGAACAAAGAGGACAATGCCCATAGGTTAAATATTCAGTGATGGAACTGTATGAAAGCTGGTCTACGGTTTAGTTATTAAGAATCATTATATTTCCATGTCACGGTTAATAAGTATTGTATTGTAATACAGGTGTGTAAAATGTTCACTGACACAGATTACGCTGCTAACTCACAGATTATAGACATCAAAGGCTGATATGAATAGTTCATATTCCGAAAACCTGCATTTACAAGGAGCAGAACTAGATTCAGGTGATCTGATTTCCCCTAGCTTCACCAATAACAGAACATTCCCACACATTGGTAGCCCTGCCCACAGCCTGCCACTGTTTCTAGAAGGCTTGATTTGATGTATTCGCTGTAATTTACACAGACTGTTGCCAAAAAAAGCAATCTGTGGACCGTGACCAACTCAAAGATTTAGAAAAAGAACTGGCATCATCTGTTGCAGGCTCCATATAGACCGCCAGTATTGTTCATAACACTTTACATGTACATGCAAATGTGTATCACAGGTTTTCATGAAGTGAGATTGTGTGAATAGCAACATATTTAGTTTGCCCTAAAAGGCTCCGACAGTTAGCTTCTTGTTAAGCGATGGCTGACGCAGTATTCGCTAATTTAACAGAGGGAATGGATTATGTGGGTATCTATTTCAACTGCTTGTTGTTTATCTTCTGAACAATGTGGAAGAGCAATGTCACTGGCAGAACTGATTTAAGGGAGATTTGAGGGAAGATACAAGTTGCTATCAGGGAAAAGCTTGAGATTTTTTAATCCGTAAAACAAATCTAATGTTGTGGTGTATTTCCTTCTTCAGTCTTCGATTAAAAACACATGAAGGTGCTGCTTTGTTCTGGGAGATTTACCTAGCCGTGTGGGTGTGGGGGGGTTACTGTTCATGTGTGGATTAATTTGTCATTTTCAGGAAGTACAGTAGCTGTGCTGGACTCAATAAGGGAATAAACTGTCAATACAGCTTGGATCTTATGGATATCCTCTAGACATTTGGCTTATGATGTTTCCCAGCTGTCCTCCCAACTCATCTCAATTTAAAGGTCATTTTTAATTGGAGTCCTCTAATAAAGTGTTCACTTTGTCCGACTCTTTTCACTGCAGCTGCCAACACACTTGCCACCATGTGCCAGCAAGGGAGTCGACCGAATCCAATAGTATTGAATGTCTGTTTGTGTTCCTCCATTTTATGTGCACAGAACTGTTTTAGTGTGTTCACTTATGATCTTATGATTCCCCCGGTAAGAGTTGCAATCTTTCATCTGGACTTGCTTTAAGAGAGTAGGGCTCTGCTGGACATCATATATTATTCATGCTAAGTATGACTTAGTATTGAGTGTGTAGCTTGTTCCGACTGCATGTGGATTTTGCAGTACGCGAGAAATGCCCAGATGTATAATAGATTAACAAGAATTTCTAAGTATAAGATTGAGTTTACTGAACACACTCATCCACCCCGTAATACAATGTGTTAACCGTTGGATACAATTGTTAGGAATGATGGCGAATGAGCAAAAGAGTGGGACCTCACATATATAATGTACTTTAAAACACATTTAATATAAAAGTATTAATTGTCTTAAAATAAAACTACAAAAAATATTAAATTAAGTGGAATTCAACGGTAGCTGGTACTGGTACCGTTGTGATCGATAGTCATGTGATGCAGAGATGACTTCAGTGTGAACAGTCTGCTGGTAATGGCATACACAATCTTTCATTTAATAGGTAGTATGAAGTACATACTGATTGAATAATATGCAGTACAGACATGCGATTTCAAACAGAGCCTAATATTATTGAAAGTGGGTGTAATGAATGTGCCATTGTAATTGATTCCCACTCCCCTGCCTGTTATAGTAAAGGGGGGTGGAATTGATTTCAGAAGGATGAGGATTTGAGAGTTATTGGATGGATATGAATCCTTGCCCCTCTACATGTCTGTACACACAGCTCTTGGGAAAAGTAATTTAAAAAACAACCTTTCAAAACAATAAAACTCTCATTGTAAGGAAACCTTCCTCTGGATTTTAATTCACAAATACAATCTTTACATTCATCTTAATATAGTGTGGTTTAGTTTCAAAGTAGAATAACGTAGTAACTATAATAATCTAATAAGAAAGATTACTACACAATAAATATGTTAAGCTGTAGCAACAACAAAAAGATTGTTATTGAGTTGAAAAGACACATTTGTACTGTAGATCTCCAGCCGTCTGTGTTTCAACAGCAACATTTTTATTTGAGACTTTTTAATCCTCATGTGTTTCAGTAACAAGAAGCTACGGACTCCCCCCAAC
Organism: Cottoperca gobio; assembly: GCF_900634415.1. Classification (NCBI taxonomy): domain Eukaryota; kingdom Metazoa; phylum Chordata; class Actinopteri; order Perciformes; family Bovichtidae; genus Cottoperca; species Cottoperca gobio. The sequence continues at coordinate 15,307,376 of NC_041366.1, read as the reverse complement.
ATTTTCATCATGAACCTGGCAGTCAGTGACTTCCTCATGGCCATTACACAGTCACCCATCTTCTTTGTTAACTCCCTCTACAAGGGCTGGATCTTTGGTGAAACAGGTATTTTTTGAAACATTCAATTATACAATATGTACTCCTATATGGATTAATCAATGTTGTTTATGTATGGAGAACATCTGCTTTACCAATGTGGGTGTTTTAGTGAGTTATGTCAGAATCTGTGGCTGCTGTCATGAGAAATGTATTTAAAAATGTGGTAAAACAGATCATCGCATTTATATGACATGATGCTCATGTTAGCATTTAGTCCCTGATCCCAATTAACCTCAATTCTGAAACCAAACCTACACCCAGGACGATATGAATAATCCTGACTGTTCATATCACTTATCTCATGTAACACAGACAATGCTTTCTTCCTTCTTTTCCTCCACAGGCTGTAAAATGTACGCCTTCTGTGGAGCTTTATTCGGAATCACTTCCATGATAAACCTTCTGGCCATCTCTCTTGACCGCTACATTGTCATCACCAAGCCTCTGCAGGCCATACGGTGGACCTCCAAGAGACGTACTTGCCTCATTATTGCCCTGGTCTGGCTGTACTCACTAGCCTGGAGCCTTGCGCCCCTTTTGGGGTGGAGTAAGTAACTCTTTTTGTTCAACTATCCTCTGTTGATACTTGTCTTTAACCTCTTCCTTCTTATCAGTCTTTCTTCATTTTATTTCTCAAGGTTCGTACATACCAGAGGGCCTGATGACTTCATGCACATGGGACTATGTGACATCTACTCCTGCCAATAAAAGTTACACTTTGATGCTCTGCTGCTTTGTATTCTTCATCCCTCTGGCCATTATATCCTATTGTTATCTGTGCATGTTCCTGGCAATCCGCCATGCAAGCAGGTGAATGAATTAACCTAGGTGAATATGCAGCACTTGAATGCACTAAACACAAAAATACTTGAATTGTCGTCATTAAAAGCAAGTCTACTTAATAACTGTGCAAACAGCATCATATCGTTGAAGTGCAGACTATAGCATACATATACATACATTAAAGCAGCACTATACCTTCTACTGTCACATCTTCATCTACAGTAATGTGTTTCAGAAGAGGCTTGACATTACTGCAATGCAATTTGTTAAAAGTAATCACAAGTATGTTATGTATATTGTGATGGTGGCTTCTGAATTTCTCTTTACTTCTTCATTTGTGCACATTTTTTGCACTTACTGTATATTTGACTAGTTTTTTTAGATCCTGCCTTCTGTGTGCTCCCTCTGTAGCTGTTACATATTAGCAAATTCACCCCTCAGCATGTGATTGTAGCCGTTTCCCATTTCAGCAGCAGCTTTGATGACTGAATATGTCATAGTGGGTTGAGGAAGCTATCCTATTCTATATGGTCCTTCAAATGCAGCCAAGGAAAAGGTCCTTTTATTGCTCGTGGACACAACCAAGTTACATTGGAATTGGCGTTTAGTATTTACCTTTAGGGCAACATTAACCTAAAGGAATACCTGCGACGCAACTTCAGTGTTGCTCTCTGTAAAGTTAACGCCGATATCTTGGGATGATGCTATAATAAATGTTGGTAGAACTTTCTCAGTTAGACTTCGTGCCTCTGATCACTTTTAGCTGTCTAGTATGCTACTCTTTGCCTGCTCTGTCCAATTATGGTAAATCAGTTTCTCTTATTTAAATTAAAATTTTCCATCCTTATAATGCGTTTCCAATCCTCTTAACAATAACGAGCTAAATAATAATTCAAGTCAGGGAATAAGAAAATGAGATGTAGCCTGTTTGTTGCCTGCCGGCCCTGTTTTTTTTTTACGTTGTCTACTTTGCATGCATCTCACTGTGTCTGCATTTGGGTCCACAGTGCTGCATAAGTTACATAAAACAAAACAAAAACACATTAACATGGATATTATTTTTATGCATTTTAAATATTTAGCCTCTGAATAGACTTATACTACAAAATTCCTTCTTTCCCTCCTAACAGAGATGTGGAGAAGCTGGGGTATCAGGTGAGGAAGTCAACCCTGATGCAGCAGCAGTCCATCAAGACTGAATGGAAGCTGGCCAAGATTGCCTTTGTGGTCATCATAGTGTTTGTGCTTTCCTGGTCGCCCTATGCATGTGTCACCCTCATCGCCTGGGCTGGGTAAATATACAGTATGACAAGGGCTCTTTATGATCTAATCATTTGTTTGAATACTCTAATTTTGTTGTGTACAGACAGATTACAGATGGGTAGATACAGGCAAAAATAAATAAATGGGATGCTTGGTTGTACTGTGTAATTCATTTCAGGCATTAACCATAATCCACATCTTGGAGAATAGAATAGTGTTGTTACAGGAGATACATTTGTACTCTTTACGAACACTTTATACCTTTCAGATATGCAAGCATCCTCGATCCCTATTCCAAAGCTGTTCCTGCTGTTATAGCCAAGGCATCAGCCATTTACAACCCTTTTATCTACGCCATCATTCACTCTAAATACAGGTGAGTGCATTCATCCAGCTAATCAGTAACCAAAGCTTGAACAGAATGTAGAGGGTTTTTTTTTGCTGAGAGATTATTTTTATCAACAGGGACACCATGGCAGAACATGTTCCCTGTCTTCACTTCCTAGCCCAGGCCCCCAGGAGGAAGTGCATATCGGTGTCACACAGCGAGTCCTCCCTCAGGGACTCAATGCTGAGCAGACAGTCGTCAGGCTCCAAAACCAGGTTTCACAGAGTGTCCTCCATGTCTACGACAGACACAGTGAGTTTGGATTCCGTACAAGGTTTTTAAGGAGTAGAAGCGATTACTGTTACGATGTGGACCCAAAAGCAGTTCAGCAGACAAGTGTATTAACGAAAGGCAAGCTTTAATTAAACAAGAGCCGAAAGTATAAAAGGCAACAACAAAACAACGGCGGGGACAAGCTATACAAAAATACAACAGGTAAACAGTAAACTGAAGACACGAGGGAACACGAGGAGACCGCAGAAGACACCAGGTAACGTCACTGACGATGCGACAAGGCACACTGGGGCAGACAGGGATATTTACACAGACACCAAACAAGGGAACAAAACACAGCTGGGTGAGAAAGGCAAAAACACAAGGGCAGGGAGAATGGACACAGGAGGAAAACATTAACAATCAGAAGAGGAGGGAAAACACACAGACAGAATGTACAACTAGACATGACACAAGGGGAGTGAACTCTACAAAATAAAACAGGAAACAGAGTATAACCAGATCGTGACAATTACAGGACGACTAGCATCATCAGGGGATGTGTTGACAGAAATCTGAAATCCAATGCACAGAAAGTGACGTTCTTTTCCGTGTTGGTTTTAAACCCTGTTTTTATATAGTTGGCTTATGGTAGGCCGGGGGTTAGGGTTAGGGTTGCGCGCTTACACAATTACACCAAACCAAATTAAGCACTTTAATGTTTCTTTAAATATAATTACTTACTTTTCCAAGTCTTAATAAGTCGCTCTTCAAAAACTAAATGAACCAGCGTTCACATCGGCATCATTTAGATCCACCACAGAGAAAGAAAATATGTCACTTTTAAAGCTGGTTCTCATACATTCTTACCTTGGTTTACATACATTACTGTTCATATCCCTTGTAGCAGGTTTGGAGTGATGTGGAGCTGGACCCTATAGAGCAGAGCCATCGCGTGAGGTCCAGCTATTCCCTTGGAGCTCTGAGGGACAAAGAGCAAAGGTCATTGGCTAAGCAGACCAAGGGACAGGGAAGCCACAGCCAGCAACAGGTAGGGTACTTTCTAATCAAGATATCTTCTGATTCTAATAACCAAAAGTCACAGCCTTTAAAGCCATAACATGTCAGCGCAATCATGTCAATTACTTTTGTATTTTATTTCAATTCTATTCTAGATCCACGTCCCACAGCGAAGCTCGACGAACAGATGTGATCACACCCTGTCGCCCGACTGTATCAACACAGTAATCCCCGCGGCCGTGGGGAAGAGAAGGGAGGAGAATCCTGAAAGTTGGAATAACGACAAGAAACAGGAAGATGAGCAAGAGAAAGAGGGGGAACATGAACAGAGAGAGGCACAGCACGTTCAGAAGGAGAGAGACGAGAAGGAGCTGGACTCCCTGGACAATATCGTATGTGTGCACTCCCAAGCCGTCATCAGACTCGACTTGAAGAAAGGCCCTCTGGAACTTGGCTACTGTGAGGAAAAACAAAGAACACAGACGAGGCAGAAAGATCTGTGGCTCGATTTACAGCCTCCGGACCAATCTGCTCAAGTATTTGAGTCTGTGCAAAGATTTTTAAGCTAAATATTGAATGTGTTTATTTATCTATGTCGCTGTGTGTGGGTGTGTGACTGTGACACAGCAGAGGAAAGTTTCTTTTTCAAGAATGGTGACTTTTAAAGTTACCTTTTTCTCCAACTGTTTAGCAATGCAGTGCAACCAAATACATTTGTTTAATAGGTTATTGTGCAATCGTATACACAACTGTTTTGACCAATAATCCTGACACAACAATCCCGCTGTTCGGGCTTCTTTGATATCAACACTGTCACAGTGAAACAAGGAAAAGTCTTACAAATGGAACCTCAGCTTAGAATTACCTTTAAAATCATTTTCAGAAAATTATGCACTTTTGTCAAAGAGGCCAAGAATCAACTGTATCAACCAATTAAAGGACCAACAATATTAATGATCAACTCTTTTTATTTACTTTGTTATGTGAGGAAACAGATTATATACATGCGTTTACTTTGTAACCAATGCTACCTTTTGCTCATTTAAATTAGCAATGAGAAAATGTGGTTACTATTTCTTGTGGATGAAATCATTTACGGCTATAACGCATTTATGAGTCATTGTAGAACTCATTATAATATATGTACGGCGTCATAGACCAGTGTTTATTTATATGTAAGTTGTTGACATTTTGTGCTGTATCATGAGTTCAGGCACAATAGTAATTATGCGTTATACAACACAAAACGTGCATTCACTGCAGCTACTCTGAAAACAATGTTACATATTTAATATAAAGCATTTTGCTAACCAAAGACAGTCATAGTGCATTTCAGCTGGCATGTGCCATGTAGCGAGTCATAAGGACACTTGATGCGCTAATGTATCACATATTATCATGCGTTATGATTTTCTAATAAAGGCTGCGTGTTCTCAGGAACAGTATCGGCACGGCAACAATCACGGACATTTTGCACCTTTATCTTCTCTTCTCTTGGTGCTGTTGTTTAATTTTAAACTAGAATGGTTAATCATGTGTGTATTTGTTGTGGGAAATAAACTTTTCATATAACTCTGGACAGCCCCATATTCTTAAAGCTTTCAAATGAAACTTATAAACGGTATCATACCACTTCTTATAATCGTACCACCTCATGGAACATAAAAACCCAGGAGATTTCTTCCCCTTTAATCAAAAGCATAAAACACATTAACAATTGCATTTTTACCACTTCAGAGAAAATGTCTTTATAACGTGCTGCAGCTATGCAATCAAAAGCTTCTTCTTTAATCCGCGGTTGTCAATTTAAAGTGGCGTTGTGAAGCATTACGATCAACAATGTACGCATAATCATTTTTGATGATGTTACACATGGGTATAAATATATTATACATGCATTATAGAACACATGTATTATTAACATGGTCTTACAGAAGTATTATTACAAATGATGTGTCATATATCAGAGCCTGCAGAACAAATATAGTATGTCGGTATGATTGTTAGTGAGGAAGCCGACGGAGGTGAATCTATTTTTGTCTAATTCTTTTTTTTAACCCCTCAAATCCCTTGTATTTTCTAATTGTTTGTCTGTATTTGTGCATGCTTTGAGGAGCAGCGAGAGTAAACACTGATGAAGAGATACTACATGTGCTTTGATCATCTGAGAAATCAGGACGACAGAATCCCATTAATAATATGGATCTTGAACGTAGGGGGTTGCTATACTACTTTATGCATCCATTTTAATTTCATGGTATTACAAGGACGAGGCCATTTATCTAGAGTGACACTTGAAGTGTGTTCTTCCTTCAAATTCAAACACTCGGAAAGCCGCAGGTTGAAAAGTCTTTGAACTTTAATTCCAAGATTTCCTGAGCGGTTTGCTTATCCAGTTACGTAAAGATGATCTCAAGGTATGTACTGAAGCCTTACATACAGGACGAGTGCACTTCAGTGGTTCAATCACATTGAACAGGGGGATTAACCATCAGTTTATAATCATATATTGACATGGCACACATGTAGCTGAAAGAATGCCCTGCTGACCTGTGCAGCAGAATGCAAACATCTAAAAGCATCTAGCTTCACTCGCCGAGTACATGGAAATCCTATAAAGTAGGACATGGCTGTTACCGTGTGACATAAAGCAATATATATTTATTTAACAAAATATCACAGCGTAAAAATAAAATTATGCAAAACACATATTTATTTATAATAAACAAAAGTCAGATTGAGACAGTGTTAAAGCGCACAGCGAAGCTTGGAATACCTTGTCCACTAAAATAGTTAGAAATAACACTGTGATTCAAATGTTTTAGAAAATACTGTACAATGCTGACACCCTAGTCCACACATCCTTGTCCCTGTTTGAATCTGTGGATTATGCTATAATCACACTTTACAAATTCAGGGGATTACAGGCTTTTGTCTTTCAAATAAGTGCGCAGTGTTTTGCCTTTGTGTACATGAAAAATGTCCATGTTATCTAATAAACTGACCAACATTCATGAGGGTTTTCCCCTGCTGCTGCCAAAACCTCTTAATCTCCGGCCTAACCTGCTCAGCTTCACTTTCAGTAGCACATCAGGACAAGAAGCTCAGAAAACAGGACTGCAACTAATGATTACTTTTTATTATCGATTCATCTGCAGATTATTTCCTTGATTAATCAAATAATAGTTTTGTTTATATAATGTCATAAAATTGAGAAAAATGTTAAAATGTCCCAGAGTCCCAGGTGATGCTGTGTATGTCCGACCAACAGTACAAAACCCAAATATGTTTAATTTACTATGATCATGTCACAAAATGTTTCCTTAATAAACAACAAAAATATTATTCAATTATCAAAAAAAAGGCTAAATTAATTTCTATGCTGGTTGACTTGATTTAACGACTGATGTGCGTCCTCTGGGTAACTTAAATATGATCAATAATTTCAATATCAATGTGCCCAATATTTTTACATCTTAAAAAATGGTGATGGTGGTGCTGGAGGAAAGATGTAGCCACATCAAAATGTATGGAATTGTAATCTAATCTACATTTTTAAAACCTTGCCAATTATATTTGTATATGTTGAGTCCTATATTGTTGTTTATTCTAGGTATAGCGAGCAATACATTGATGAGCAAAGCTGAGTGAAGTTAAAGCAACAAGTTGAGAGATCAGTAATGAAAGAATAGTGAAGAAGGAATGTGGTAAACACTGGTAAAAGACTACCGTCATTAACTATTACCATTGTTTTTCTGTTTGATGGTCTTTTGATGGTCACACTTTTCAGCCATATATATATATATTTATTTTTTTATCTCACTTGCCTTGTTGGAAGATGACTCTATGGAAACCTCAGCCTCAGGCGAGATGCCCTGACAAGGTAGACAAGAAAGAAGACAACAAGATGAGTGACACATTTTTAGGTGTGAACTTGCGGAGGAGTGTAGGATACACAATACACTTCTTACCCCAAGGCAATGAATTGCTCAGTGGGTTTAAATCCACAGTATGTAAACTGTGAAGCATGTACCTCCTCTGCTCACCACTAGAGAGCATACCAACACTATGCCACTCAAATCTGGGTGATCGCTGAAACATGCTTCACTGCCATATCACTCTAATTGTATAATAGAAAATAAATCAACTATTTGGAATACTAAAACACATTAACATAAATCATTTATATGGAAATCTGTCAAGTCAATTTTGTTTTATATAGCTCAACATTACAAATCTCCACAGGATGTACAAACTGTAGGCTACAGCATGTAACAACCTCTATCCTTAGACCCTTAGTTTAAATAAGGAGAAACGTTACTATGTCAATGTCAAAGAACAAATAACCCCAAAGGCGTAATTAATTGAGAGAGAACTTCATTAATCCCAAAGGAAAAGTGCACCATTACAGCAGTTTAATCAACGAGAATCACAAGAAATACGTAATAAACCAACAAAATAACAAATAGTTCAACTAGAAACTGAACTACAAGGAATTTTAATGCACATATGTCATTTAACTTTAATATATTTTATATTTCACATACTGTATACCACTTGTGCAGCACACCTGGTGGGTTAAAGCACAGTAGGGTGGCATGTGACTTGTCTGTCCTGTATGAAGGAGGCATTTAGTGGAAATAATGACATCATTGTCCACTGATGCAACAAGGCAGGCCTGACACCCTGTCACGTTTAAATATTTCTTTCATAGCATCATACAAATATCTCCCCCTCAGAGATTCCTATAACTGCTGACAATTTGTTTCCTTACTTGAATGACACAACACAACAATGCACAACAATTATTTAACTGATAAAAATAAATGCGGATATTGCAGATTAAATATATTACAAGAAATATAGAAACCTTTATTAGAGACTTCTGAACATTCATGTGATTTTAAGGGTTTTGCGAGAGAAGAAAACAGGCCTACATTTTAATTTTATTTTTTTACATAGCTACATATTATTGAGGTGCATTCAGGTGTCACATTAGTGAGTTAAGGTTGATTAGTGAAAAGTGAATGTATTGAAATGAAATCCTTTGTTTTATATGTTTACATATACATATAGATATTTCACATAGGTAGTCATTTAGTCAGTTTGTGCATACTGGGGCTAGGTATCACCTCAGGAGTGCGAGCCAGCACGCTGAGCTTCACGTTAGCCCGACAACAAAGAGACACTAAGAGGGTGCTCACTCTACAACTCACCTGTTCTGTCCCACGGTCTGGCATGCCCATGCCTGCCGCTGTGTGGCCTACAGTCGAGAACCACACACACACACACACACACCCACACACGCACACACACACACACACACACACACACACACACACACACACTGCTGTGAGCCCTCCTACCGGCAGCCAGATGGGGCTGGCTTATATGCGGAAGTATCAGTTCCGCTCAGTCCAGTAGACTTCGAGAACAGACGGACTAAAGTCACGCTTCTCTCTCTCTGCACACCATACCCGGCTTCACAAGGCAAGGTGAGTACTGTACTGTATATCTGACAACATGTCTCCAATAATAAGAGAGGGGAAAGTTACTGCTCGTGTTACCGTTATTATTGTACTGCTTTATGCGCCTGTTACAAAGTTAAATGAACATAAGCGCATCGAAATGTATAGCTTTTAGTCTATAATTGTACCAATAAATATATAGAGTCGTTGTGCCGCTCTTAACATAGTTACACATTTGTTTTACTGACAAACAAGTTGTTTAAAAGTCTATCAGAAAAGTGCAATATTAATGTCAGACATGTGTTTTATGTCACACCCATTGACAACCAAAGACATATTAAGGTTCAGTTTCCGTGAGAAACAATAACGGAGGCTAATATACGGTCTTGAAGTAAACACACGAGGAAGACCTGGGGAATTATCACTTTGTCCCAGGACGACAACTGAAGCGGAACTGTTATGTTATAGTATTTCCTCTAGAAGTTATATCTAGACTTACACACAGAGCTAAGGTGTTTAAAAAGTAGACCTGTTGTTATGACTGCTGAATGTTAAAAATGTGTCACGTGGTACAAGAACACAGAGTTTGCTTTTACAGACCAAACAATGTGTAATCAGCTTGTGTACAAACAGTGTCCCATAAAGTCATGTTTGAACAAGTTACTGATAAGCCAAGAATATTTACATATTTCTTTTAGATTTTAGTATGGTGCAGTCTAACAAAAAAAAAAAGAAAAGAAATATACAGTGTTACAAATATATCAAATATAAGTGATGTCATAGACAGTACAGTACATTGTGAAAACATACTCTGTGAGTCAACATGTCCTGCAATGATGTCACCAGGCATCATGCTGTCTCCTGAAGCATTGTGAAATGAGCATGATGTCTGAAACTCTGTAGAAGCAAATCATACACTATATGTTTGCCAAAACTCAGAGACATTTCCTCCCAATACCTAAAGATTACTTGAAGGAAACAGCTGTATTTCTGAAACATGAAGGGCAAAGCGCATGGAAGGCAGGCTCCTGAATAGCACTTGCATTCGAACCTGTTGACCCGTGTTTCATTCCCAATTAGTGTGAGAAAGCGTTGTGAGGGGAACTTTTATTTTCTTATGACCATGAAGTTACCACAATTTTAAACCTAAATATCCCCGCAAAAAATCCAGCATGTTCCCAGTCGGCATGTCTTATTTACATATACATTACTGTTAGACTATTTAGATAATCTACCTACAAACTATATCAAGCAAGTTAAAATAACATCTACAACAACTTATAAATGCCTGAGCGATAAGATAACTCGGTCAGCAGGTCCCATTTGTGCTGTGCTGAAAGGTTTGTGTTTTTAATCTTGTTTTTTGGTGTGAACGTGCTGAAATATTAAGCAAAATAAAGTGCCACTGTGACAGGAACCTGAAAGATAAGGCCCAAGTGGAAAATAACCAGAGTTATGCTGGAACTAGCTTTGAGAAGTGTTCGTGTGATTGCTGCTGATAAAAAGAATTTGAGTTGAGAACACTGTAAGGTGTGTCTGCTCATGTCTATGCGTGATATCATTAGGGATTGCACAACAAGCAGGGACATGAGATGAGCCTAATGTTTGTTCTTTCCATATTAGGAAAAAAAATGCTACTGATATGGGCGCATGACTCCAGTGTGATCTGAAATTCCTCATCTTATGCAGCTTTTTACGGCGATGGCTGGCTTTGAAATCTAATACTTAAAGAATCTGTTGGGAACAACTGACATAGTCGTATCACAACTATTCAAAGCTGGTTGTTTTCAAACTGATGACTGCAAGACATGCCTTTTGGCTCAAAGAAATTTAAATAAAACTTACAGTATTTATGTCCAATTAAATGCTTGTCAGAATTGCCACTTCAGTTTAGACTTAAATGAAAACAAAGCTTGCAACAGTGTGAAAGATGTCATTAGGTTCATATTTTGAGATTAGCTGCTTTCATGACTTTGTTGAAGGTGAATTTAGCTGCATTGGGTTGCAGTAAAGAATAATGCATTTGCTTTAACAGTTCTTTATCACTGTTTCAACTGTTGTTCAAGGATGTGTCTCAACTAATGATGAGTTGAAACAGAACAAGTGGAATTTCAATGTGTGGACAATACGTTGGGTTAGGCCTCACCTCAACCCTTGGTCACCTTGAAGAGGGAGACAGCTGTCTTTAAGTTGTTGCTTTCTTATTATAGAGCTGCATATTCTGCATGTGTGCACGGCGTATTTGAGTTTAGTTTGATTGTGAAAGTGTGTTGTATAAATAGTAGAGCTATGTTCTCTGTGTTCACCAGGTGTTCACCTCCTCCCTATCACTTTCACACGTGAATTTATCTCCCTACCGCCCTACACACACCCTTTTGTGGCTCCTCTGCTGGCTTCTTTTAACAGCCTGCTCCCCTCCAGGCACGATGATGACACAGTGTGGGTGTGTGTGTGTAGGCCAACCCTCTGATTTTGATGTGTGTCTCGTACAATCGACCAGGTGATGGGCTACAGCAGGTGTTGCTGTGACCCTGAGGGAATCTGTGACAGCAGCATGACTTACAATCTCAAAATGACATGCCTCTGGGATGACAAGGCATTATTATTCATGAAATACTCATCAGGAAAATATGTTTTCTCTGCACTGCCCAGCTCACAAATGTGGGAATAATTGTTTTCCCCAAGGCAAGCAGTGAAACATTGAGTTGCTTAGTTTAAAAAAAATCATATTCATGTTCCTTCAGTCATAGATTATGTAATGAAAACGTGACATCCTCTTTACCAAAGCTAGAAATAAAAGAGCATATTTAGTTTAAAACTCTATAAGTTCAGCACCAAATATTAGCTACATAAATCCCTCTATTCATCCAGTTTGCTTTACTACCTTTTCCAATTAGTTGAACAGAAATGCAACACCTTTAGTTCTTCACAACAGAACTGTAAGTCTTTCTCTCAAAAGTCAATGCTGATTCCACAAACAACACACCCGTCTGTTCAGTGTTAGACCCGGCTTTGCGTCTACATTTCCCCCTTTTCCATATAATTGCTATGTACTGTTTGTGACATAATGCTTGCGGGTCAGCCTTTCATGCCATGTTTTCATGTCAACATTCACCCTTCCTGTTGGGCAGGGCAAAGGTGATATGTTTCCACATGATCTGCCTCACAGGCACAGGGACGGATTCACTACAGCCCGTTTGCTGAATACTCAAAGCAGACAAGCAGTAAATTAAAGTGTATTTTGCAAATGTGGTATACCAATTTCCCCAATCATTAACCTAATAAATGTAATAATGCAATAAATGTTAGCATGTGACTGTACTTAACCTCAGTCTTGCTTCCAATAAATAACTTGCAGCTTCAACATTTCAGGGGAAAAGGAATGCATGACAGGCAGGGCTTAAACCAATGAAACTCAATAGTGCATGACATATTTTACTGCACCAAATAGTCTTCGCTTTGTCTCACTTTTGGAACTGTCCGTTTGATTTGAATGCACACATGTATAATTAGGATATGGTATTCGTATTTATCCATGATGTAATGTAGATGACGGTGCATGTATTCATCGAGATGTTGAAATGCGAGGGAGACCTGCTCTCTAATCAAATCTTTAGTTGGCAGCAGAGACCTATAAAGTCTCCGACCATCTCGGGTGTGTCTCGTCTTTTAGGCTGCGTTCACACCAAATCAGGCGCTGAGGCAAAGAAACGCAAGTCCTCCCATTCATTTCAATGTGGGCAGTGCATTTAAGCCGCGACAGTGGGGATGGCATTGGGATGTGGCGAACATTTCAAACGGAATCAACTTTTGGAGAAACGTAGCTCGATGTCACACGGCCAATCGCGTAACCAGCGATCCAGATCTGTACAACCCTGCCACGAGGGAGAACAAAAGACGTTAAACGTTGTGCAGTCGCTCTGGCGGTAATTGTCACACAAATGAGCCATTTAAGTGACACTCCCACATTGTTGCACAACCCTGAGCTAATTGCTCCAATGCTCTGGTTTGGTGTGAATGCAGGCCCAGCACCACAGTTGCCCGAGGAAAGGCCAATGCTCTGTTACATACGAGGGATAAACAGGGGTTTTAGCAGGATGTGAATGTTTCTCCTTATCACCATTTCTAAACCCCTGGAGTGAGTGTTAAGGATGATACATGTGCAGTACTGTTAACGAGACCTCATTTTACTGGGAAGATAAATATCAAATGTTTGCCCAGTCTGGAAAAGAAAGAGATATGATGCCTTTGCCTTGTAATGCCTAATTTATTCTCTCTCTGTCTGTGCTATGTGTTCTGTCCGTGTGGAGTCTGTCTCTTGTTGGATTAAATCCCTATTAACATGGGATCAAGTGTAAAAATATCTCTTCTCCCGTCTCTAGGTGAATCATGAGCAGCAGCTACAGCGTCTCCCTGGCTGGCCCTGCCCCCTGGGGCTTCAGACTGCAAGGAGGGAAGGACTTCTGTCTGCCCCTCACCATCTCACGGGTGAGTGGAACACACACACAAAACACTTCTGTACCCTTCACTCCATGACAGTCGGAGGAATGCCGTTCACGCTCGTAAAACCATTTGCCTCGTCAGTGATGAAAGTGTGTGTGCCATTCATCCCCTGCGTGACATTCATTGCCGGATTTAGACACGTTCTCGAAACAGAACATGGCCTCTGTCGCTCAGTCGCCCACGGTCGTGACCTACCTCAGACTATTGTCATAACAAGGTAACACAACTGAACCGTAACCACAATATCCGTCAATAAAAAATCAAAAAACTCCCTTGAATTTCTCTGACGGTCATTGGGGATATATTTGGGGGATTAAGCTGAGAGCTGTTAACGACTGCTGTCATGTTGGTCGTTCAGATGAAGGATGGTGCTAAGGGTCCCGGACTATCTCCCTGGACTTAGCCCTGATGCGAGGCACAGGAGACGACGTACGATGGGTCTGCAGTGGAAGCATCAGAACCTGTCCTTAAACGTCCCATCTGAGTGAAACTCTAGAAAGCCACAGTGGTGCTGTAATAACTATTTGGAGGTTTGGGTCACATAAACTCAAACTAGAATTTGGCACTGGCTGACCTGTTGAGCCCTCAGCTGGCAGAAGGACCGCTGCCTATTTATGAGACATACTCACAGTGTTTATGTTCACGGTGTAAGGGGGCCTTCTGTGCAAAACACTGTGATTGTTGTACACATTACACTACACTATAAGTAGCAATCTTTTTTTAACCCCAAGCGTAGCTGAAGTGTCTCAATTATACGTACATGGCTCCTTGTCAAACAAGATTAAAATTAGGCAGCTTGTCCTCTACCGGTGAAGCCTGTGCTTTGACAACAACTCTGGCTGCTGCTGAATGAGCTGTGTTATTCAGTTCATGCTGCTTCCTGTTATGTAATTGTAATCTCCATGTCATGACCAAGGTCAGTGACTCTGTTTATTCGTTGTTGGCAGGATTAGTTACAGAAGTTTGTAAAAAAAAAAAGAAATGTCTGGAGCGAAGAGGTGACATAACCATAGAGGAATGAACAGGCCAGCATTGTTGCTCAGGCTATTTTTATGTCTTGCCTCTTATGATAACAATGGAATGAAGGACATCATGTTTTCATTGTGGCATTTAGATGTCAGTAGACATCTTGTCATCATATCTCAAAAAACAATACAACAATGATTAGATGTTGGAGCACCTTCATATATCATAAGAATATTAAAAATATATCCCTTTTCAGAGAGGAAGAGGAAAACAAAATCGGCATCAAATTGGCCATTTTGCTTCTGTTGCCCTTTCAATGTTGCCATCGGCCATTAAATAAACACAGGTAACACATGTGGATTGATGACAATGGTTCAGTTGATATGTTGCAATATGCACACTCCACTGTATAAAACCCACAGGTAAAATGAGAAGCAGATGAGCACCTGAACCCTGACTGTAATATTTATAGGGAAGTTTTTACTAGCGATATATAAAAAGTTAAAAAGAGACATGCGTTTTGGTACAAGGTGTCAAAAAAAGCCAAACAGATGTTTTATTTCTTCATTATTTTGTGGGTTGTGGTGAGATGCAAGCTGGTATTAGGACCATGAAAGTTTCCACCAGCACTCTTGTGTTGAGTGATCAGTGATCTACCATTCATTCCATCACATCGTTGGCTAGTGTCATTCTGTGGACACATTTTCATCCCAGCGCATGACCAGTGAATGGCGCCATGAATGGCTGAGATTTCTTGTCATTGTCCAGGCGCCAGGAATAAGTCTCCCTCCCACATATTAACAGCCAACATCATGAATACGGGAGATGTGTTATTTTATAGTAAAACTGAGAAGCTTTAAAGGAGTAACATGATTTACAAAGAGAGGAATAAGTGAGTAGAAGGAACATATATATGGAAACATCCGCCAACCATTACTTCAGTTCCTTCATTAGCTGAATGATGAGAGCATTGTGTAGATCACTGGCTTATTTTAAGGTTCATTAAAGACCACAATGCTAAATTGACTGACTTTGCAGTAAAGAAAATGCCTTCCCATTAAAGCCTCTATTTGTTTTGCTTAGATGGATGCGATCGCCCTAGAATAATGACGTAATGACTTAACATATGCTTACCATATGTAACTGATTACACACAGTACCGTATATAGGAATATCTCTAAATAAGTACGAGGTGGAGGACATAATCATATGTATTGTGAGATATTGAGTTTGGATGTTTGTTAAAACTGAGACCACCCAATAATGTTGACTTATGGATGAAGGTCCCAGTTATTTACATTATGTGTGTGGGTGTCTGTGTTCCTGTTCCCCCCAGACTCTTTCCGTTATCAGCATCTGTGGTTTTTCCAGCTCCTTTTTTAGGCATTTCTTGACAGGCTTCCACGTGGGAAAACTGCACAGTTAATTGAATTTTTCTTTGCTTATGAAAAAAAAAACCAAGGAACATAAAACAGTAATTAGGACTAACATTGGTAACAGTAACTCTTACCTACCTAAATGTCTGTTTATTGTACAATAGGTCAGTTGGGGGTCAGCACAAATAAATGTTCCTCTTTTACCCCACTGACCCGTCACTTCTCCCCTCTTGTCTTTTGTGTCCCCTTTTGATTGTTGTTTTAGTGGCACGTGATACGTTGAGTGAACATTAAACAAACTCATTTTAGCTCTGTGTTTGCAGTTGGCTCTGAGCTTCCAGATTTGTTCTTTTCCAAGCACCACCATTATGCGTTAATATGGCGAGGCTACTTTCACTCTCAAAGAAGAGGAATGTGATGACGTAGTGTATCTGGGCAACCAACATCAACATTAGGGGTGAAAGGTATTCGTTGTGCATTCATGTTAAGAGAAGAGGATCCAATAGAGGCAGACGGCTCCACATAGGAGGGCTGGAAAATATTAGCTAAATAATAATAATAATAATAATAATGTTGTATGTTAAGCATTTATTATGAGACATGATAATACCAATTGGACCTCATTGGACCAAAACCTTCATGAGTTATGCTTTGTAGGGTTCCAATGAGAAACTGAGACAGCTGTTCGGTTTGAAGCCCCCTTCACTGCACTCTTTCATCTGACTGTAAACATATCCTTTACTCACAATTCACTACTTGCTTAATTTGAAAGGCTAAGCAAAACAGCACTTTAATTTCCTCTGGTTAAAGAAGTGCGACCAAGTTCGATCTGCAGAGCCAACAGCGAGGATAGCCTCCAGTGACATTTAGCTGCTTAACAGTTTTTTTTATTCAGAATGAAGAATGAGTTCACACCTAAATATCTGTAAATATGCAGCACTTGATGGGCACTGTATTATTATTTTGGTATTTATACAACAATAATAAAATCTTTTATTCTTAAAACCATCCACATGCACAATCCAGAAGACTGAATGTGCTGCACAGTCAGGTTATTCTACTAGTAAGAAAGGGTTTATGTTTGCGTGTCAGATATTAGGACAGTATGTGATAGCAAGTGTTAAAGTGCAAGTAATAAAACAGCTGCCATTAGAGGGAATCTGTCTCTTGTATTTTTGTATTGACTTACAATTAAAAGAGAACAAGGTTTATATCTTGGGTAGCTAATTAGATAATGAATAATGTGTCTAACGTTGAGCTCAGGTCCAGAACAACCCCCACCCCCCCCCCCCTGGCATTTCAGGAAACTACTGAGACGGATACGTTGTGGTCTGTTCTGTCTAGCTGTCAAACAGTTTGTGTTATTTCTTTTTTTATCTGTCTCTAGTATTAAAATCTCTTGAACAGTTTTACATGGAAAGTGAAATTTAATAGAAAACAGATAAATCTATCCCATATTTCGAAGCTTCATGAATATAGGCTTCAAAAGGCATATTTAATAATCTGTGATTCTATGCAGGGTCGTAAAGATGTGTTCAGGTTACATATGGGTTTAGTAGAAAACAGTTATCTGCAGTGTTTCTTTGATCCCAGGATGATCTCCCTCATGTCTGTCTAGAGCTGTATCAAGGCATCTGCTTTTAATCTCCCTGATGCTATATGGCAGAGCTATAAAGAATAACCAAGCTGTGATTTAGATTTAGATTACTCGCACTATTTTAAGAAACAACCCCCCTTTTTCTCAGTTTGAGAAGAGAAAGTAATGAGCCAAATTCAAAGACACAATGGGCCGTGCTGCACATGATCTGTCTTCGTGGTTGAAGCTACAACCTACGATTATCACTCTGTTTAAAGGTCAGTTAGATTGAAGACATCATCAATAGTGAGAGTCACTCAGGCTTCATAACAGGCATCGCATTTTATAAGCATTGTGAAGGGCTTTGCACAACTCTCCTGATTTAAGTTGCAATATAAATGCAAAGTGAACATCCAAATTGTGCAGTGATGCAAAATAGGTGTTAATATTCCAGCGGCTCTCTTAATTTATTACCAGCCGTGGCAGTGACGCAGGTATTGTTTTCAACCTTGCGAGTCTGTATGTGTGTCATTATGGCAAAATGTGCTCCTGGAGACACTGACTGTAGCAGAACTACCACAGCGGTCGTGTTGAGTACAGTCTGTCTGTGAACACATTTAGTCACAGCGGTCCCAACCAAGCAAGATGCAGTCATGAAACTTGATAGGAGTGTAGTTGCGATCAAAATGAAGTTTGAGTTCCATGATGGCCGTGATCCGAGCAAGGGAGGCGAAGGGGCCATTGGCAACCCCACTTTATGTCCCTTGCCCGATTTGGCGTCACACAATTTTACAGATTAGATCACATTAGTTCAAATCAAAACGGAGGCTTAGTTGGAAGATGGGTGTGGTCCGAGCAAGGATGCTCAAAGTAGGGAGGTAGGAAGTGTGGAAGGTGCCATGGGCCCCCCCCGTACTTTACGGCCTTGGCCCTGATTTGGCGTCGCGGCTGGCGGGATCTCATCCCAGTTTTGTTTTCTGTTATACCTTTACAGAACTGTGTATTCTGCTATTAGGTAGTGGTACAGTCTTGTTGTGTCAGTCCAGTCATTAATACATTATACAGCCAGAACATTTAATCACTAAACAATCCTTTATGCCATTTGACTGCATCCAAAAAAGACCCAGGAGAGTGGAATGAATCATGGAGGTGGAAACCAGCACTTGCACTTGGCTCAAGCCCCACCACGGCTAAAAGCCTTTTCATATCATCTGCCTCAGCAGCGTCAGTCAGCCGCGTTTGTTTCTGACCTGACTAAAGAGCATTCAGTATTCAGTGAGGGGTTGGTACTGCTTTGTGTTGTTTTGTTTGCGTTGTCATGGCGATTTCACCAAGAGCTTGTACGTAGGTCCGCTTGGCATCTCGTGTTTTCCAGCAGCCTGATTGATGTAGTAAGAGGCTGGGGTCAAACCATGACAACCGCGGGTCTACCTCTGTTCAAGTGGCCCTAATTGCGATGTTTGGCGTGGAGCAAAAAAAAAAAGGTCCCCTCCCAACTGCTGTACTCCGCCTACTTCACTTCTCTCTTCCTGTTGTTTGAATAGTTTGTGCAAGGTGTTGCAGATATGCAAGCATGAAAGAGAAGACTTCTCTTGACAATAAACTGAACTTTATGGCTTGTGCTTGTGCTAGCCCAGCAGGTTGCTGGCCGCTGTACTGTCTAATGTTCCCTTCACAGATTCATCCCAGAGATTCTGCTGAGTGAGCCTTTTTCTTTTTGATGAGTTTACAGGTTGAATGGGTGCAGTCCTGCCTGCCTTGTGTGCCTTGTGTGATGACATAATGTTAGGCTTTCCATATAAGGTTCTCTATCTTAAGTCTACCCTACACAGACATGACATGCATCTCAAAGGCCTTCAGTCCGCACCACAAGACACTTCCTGTAACATGACTTCTCAAAAGTTAAATGACCACAGACCTCTTCCTTACACCATAATTTCACTGAAGGCAGGAAGTTATACCAGCATGGAATATGATTAATGTCCCACTAGCTTAAATATGTTACCATACTTAGAATGTGTTTAGTCTTCTTCTCCTTAAATCCTTAAGTTGTCTTCATTAATGTATTGCCTTATTAAAGATAAGTTGATTCTTGAGTAAACATCTAAATCTTAACAGTCTTTGGAATTAACCAGATGTATTACGTACGCCAAGAAGGTTATGTCTTTGGTTTGGTTTGTTTGTCAGCAGGATTACAGCCCATGTAAAGCCCAATTTACATGAAAGTTGGTATAAGGGTGTAGCGACCCATAACATTTTGGAGTGGATCTGAATCACAGGGTGGATACGCGTATTATTTTTCACTTATGGAAGCGGCTTTTGCGGAGGACTGCGCACTCCGAGTTCCCTTCTAGTTTTATTTTCTTATTTGCTTTTATGACTGTAGTAGATTACGGCTGTATAACAGATGGATTGAAGACACATGGAAGCAATGGACTGTTAGTGTTAGTGTTTTTGTAGTTAAGTCTGGTACGAAATCCCTCTGAATTTCTCTTCATCTCTTTACAATTAGGCGAAGATGGAGCTCTTCCACAAAGACATTTATACTAGCAATAAATGAAGATGCTTTGTACCTAGTATTAGCATAATCTCCAGTGTACAGTAGGATTTGCCTTCAAATAGATCTGCCAAGTATTGTGAATATGCTGTATTCAAGCTGCATGTGTTGGAGCAGAGGAACTTACATGTGTAGTTTGGAAGAACAGTCATTACCAGTAACTGCACAGCAGTAAAATCAGCAGTGTGGAGCGGACCACAGCAGCCACACCATTATGTGGCTGGAACCCCATTCATATAAGCGCCGTTGGAAAGACACTTCATTCATTTGAAAACGTCCTTCTCATCAGCCAAACTAACATTTAGCCCTAGCTACTCGCCCTTTTTACCCTTAAAATTAAACTTTTTTTGTGGGAAAAATGGCCTTGGATAACTTTTCTATTTGACCTAGCAATTTTACACACGTTGATCAATTGCACAAATTACAGAATGTGTTGTGGTTGACAGTATTTGGTCAAAGCCTGTTGCGAAAACATCCTGCTCTCTTGATAGAGCCGGAGCAGCACAGCCAAAGTTCCAGTTCATTACTTATCTGCTCTCTCCGTCACGAGGGCTACAGACTTCTCTTGATTTATATTTATAGACTGCGGATGCCAGGGATTCCTTCTGCAACATCTATTTGTTTTGTATGCATGTGAGAAAGACAGTGTTTGACTGAAAGACGTTGGCATTTATAAAGTGCCCTCTGTTCACCGCAGACGAAAGCATTAAACATTTTTCGACCACATAAAAAGCAAACACATTTTTTCCCGGGAATGTTACAACAGTCTCTTCATGTCTGAAATAGTCTTTGAGGTATTGCCATATATAGAGCTGTATAGTATTGTCTTTTCTCACATCCTTACAAGGAGAGAACTTCAAATCTCCTTTTCACTCTCTCTCTCTCTCTTCCTCTCTAACACACACACACACACACACACACACACACACACACACACACACACACACACACACACACACAGAGGGAGACACAGGGAGATTGATAGAGAAAAGTGACATGTTCATTCAACAATCCAGCAATTCTTTTTCTTCCCATTGACCTCTGAAGCTGTCTAGTAGAGTATGACATAGCAAGCAGATGTCAGTGATCTCTGAAGAGTGCTTACACTTTTGATGAGTCTCTGCCTTGAAAAGCAATGACTTGTTTTATTGAAAGTAAATGAGTCAGGACAGACTGATGTGGCAGGTGTGGCTGTGATTCTATGCCGGACACTGAGTGAGTCAGCTGTAGCGGTGTTCAGGCCTGCAGTAGTGAGTCCCCTGCTCTCTGTGAGTAACACCTAGCATGTGGCTGCACTATAGCTTTTCCAGGACTTTGGTATGCATACATCAGCCTCAGCTATGCATTCTACACTTCCCGCTACTGATCTACTTGATAATGAAACAAGGAAAGCACGGCTCGAGAGAAAAATGTGCCGCTGCCACCGCCACTGTCACTTCCTCATTCTTTCTCCCACCCCCCACCCTCCCACCCACTCTTTTCCCCTATGTTATAATGAGGGTTAACACAATGGCGCATTCTTTATGTCTCATTGGCTCCTTTCGTAAAAACCAAGGGGAAATCCTTTTTGAGTTACCTAACCTGAATGTATTCTTTAGCAGTGGGGAGATTGAATATCTGCCTGAATCAGGGCTGGTTCATATAAATAACCACTCCCAAGTGTGTGGGACTGAGAAGTGGAAGGTCTTTTGCATGCATTTAAATTTGATTTGTTTGTATAAATGTATTGTAGATGGTAATAAGGGAGCATTTAGCTATTTTCTGACATTTAAGTTCCAATTTTATATTAATATATTAAGATAAAATCACTTTCCTCCCGTCGTGCTTCATGCCGTCTCTCAACGGATCTTTCCTGACCTTCCACTTTTATGTGTGTGCTTCCCATGTCCCTATTTTTCACACTGCTGAGAGACGATGAGAAGATAACAAAGGCAGCATAATTTAATAAGTACACAGAGTTCTTTTGTTGTTTCTGCGTGATCGAGTGGGTTTTCAGTGCTCAGTGATCGATGAGGTGTGCACAGCCTTTATGTAATCACTGGGCTATCACCACCACACCTGGTAGACAGTCATCCCATCGTCATGGTTTTATTACGTTACTTCCTGTGTGTTAAATGCGAGTCTCAGCGTGGTGGAAAGGGGTAAAGACCTGCTAAACCTCAACCTTACCTTCCGCTGCTCACTGGTAGACAGAATGTTTGTAGGGGAGACAACCAAGGGGAATATTTAAACTAATAGATAGCAACATGAAACTTCCCCAGTTGATTACTTACGTTAAGGAAATAATTTTTTTGTATTAAAAATGTTCTGAAATGTGCAAATGATGAATAAATGATGTACAGAAATCTGAACATTGGATAAAGTCAGATTCACAATTCTTATTTAATTTTGTTAACATATTACAGTCAAAGGTTTTGACAGAGGGAATTTTGTTTATATCTTTTTAATACTCCATAAATTGGAGTTTGAAAAACTACATTTCAGTTTTACACAGCATGTACTCAATATACAAAGCCTTAAACTGTGAAGAAAAAGATCAATTTGTGAGATCAGACAAACATTTTACTGATTGAGAGGCTGGGTCAGGACAAGAGGTGGAGCCTAATACATTAAGCTCCCAAAGGAAAACCTGCTCCAGAGCAAACATCCTGTGCCTGGAGTCGCCTCAAGTCTCCACCGACTCTCACATTTATTCTGACAGAGGTTGAAATCTGCAAAGCTGGGAGAGGCATAACCAACACCACCTGATGCTGTGATCATTGGCAGTGGTGCTCTTTCAAAGTATTGAATAAAGCATCTAATATATACATTTCTAACAACTACAATGTCTTGCATACTCACAACTTTGGAAAACCATTTTGATCTGTTGTTTTCTGGCTTGTTTTGGTGGATGTAGAATCCTTTCCCGTGGATGTTGTGATGTTTTGTGAGGGAATAAGCTGCCTATCTTATCTGGCAAAAGTTACATAAGACAGGAAGCGGAAAAGGAGTGCACATTGCTCGATGATTACAAGAAATAAATCATCAAAAATAGAATTTTAGTAGAATTCCTTTTTCTTATTCATTTGATCCACCTGCACATGCTTAACCCTGAAGTTTCAAATGTTAACAGCAAAATAGCTCAGTGATGAGTTTCTTCTTCACATTTTAATTAAAACATTTTGTGTCTCGTTGCAGCTGAATGATGGAGGCA
The DNA here is from genome assembly GCF_900634415.1 of Cottoperca gobio. Taxonomy (NCBI): domain Eukaryota; kingdom Metazoa; phylum Chordata; class Actinopteri; order Perciformes; family Bovichtidae; genus Cottoperca; species Cottoperca gobio. The sequence continues at coordinate 15,283,970 of NC_041366.1, read as the reverse complement.
AGGCAGCCAAAGCCAAGATGAGTGTCGGAGACATCATCCTGTCCATTAATGGCATTTCCACGGACGGCATGAATCACCTCGAGGCCCAGAACAAGATTAAGGCCTGCACAGGCAATCTCAGCCTCACTCTCCAGAGGTAACGGTTGCACACACGCACACATGAACACACACTTTCTACAGCATAATCTATGGATTTCCTTGCTTAGCAATGGAATGCATACTTTGTTGATTTTGCCTACCAGTGTATATTTAGGCCTGTTTGAAGAACTTGCACAGAGCAAAGAGTTTCCACACTGTATGCAATTGATGCTACTTTTCACAGGATGGTGAACAGACAAACAAAAGGGTCTTTAATTGGAAATAGGAAGTGAGTTTGCCACGTTTGGTTTATCTGTTTATAACATTTAAAACCAATGAACTCCTGTTGTGCTCATTTAAAAGAGTTCAGTGCTTCTACCACAGCAGACGCTAAGTCCCTGAGGTCCTGCAGGAAGTTTAGGATTGTTAAAAAGACTAAATTAAGCTTTATATATTTTGCACGGATTCAGTTTTTTTTATCATCTGCATTATTGTGAGAGTACAACACACACACACACACACACACACACACACACACACTATTATTACAGAGAGGTTCTTCATTAATGGTTTATTTACGGCAGAGAATCTGTAAAGGTCTTCAGATGAGTTTTAGTTTGACCATGCTGAGTTCATCAGCTGCTCTTCTGCTTCTCCCATTAGACAAGAGGAAGAGCCTGGTATTCTGAGGCCCTTTAGTATATTAAAGCTGCAGCGCAAGGAGCATTTTTAAAAGAAAGCCCCCTTAAGACAGCGCTCCGTAAAGCCGTAATATATGCTTCAAAGTAGAGAAAACAGAGATTTAACCAACTGAGATTGTCATTAAATTTGTCCACCAAGTTATGGTCTGTGTACTGAAAGGTCATGAAACATCTCAAACCTAACACTACTTTTTCACAGACAGCACAGCATGCTCAGAACTCGCTACATGGAATAGCTTTAGTTTTTCGTGAAGAAGATCAATCAAAAGAAATAGTGTGACCCCTTGGAATGAATTTCAGCCAAACACTGTACTTTTCTGCAGCCAAGTGTACAGAAGAGAAAACTTTAGTGGCAGAAACAAACAAAGGCAAAGCACGCACACTGTCAAAGCTCTAAAACATGTTGACAGAAAAACTCAAAGCCTGATTGCATGTCCTGTCATTCCATCACCACATGAAAGGAGAAAGGAGCCTCTGTGCTATAATCGTGGGAAAATAGTCCTAAAATAGCCCTACGCCCCAGCCGTATGTAATCTACTATGGGTAATGGCTGCACAATGAAACATCAAACAATCTGGTCTCACAGGACATGTAAACTGCAACAACAACCACCTAATAAACAACAAAGGTTTCCTCGTTACAAATGATACAGGATTGTACTTTTCTTCATTTCGGTCTGCATTCTTTCCAGGAAGGTTTGCATGCTGTTGATATTGCAGGACATTATTCAGAGAATCTGAAAACCATTTTTTCTGTGCGTATCCAAAGCTTTTAAAAATGTTTTATTGAAAAAGACTTAACAAAAGGGGTACTTGAGGCTTGATGACTTATATATATTATGCATTAGTGCAAAGAAGGTTGCAGACGTTTGGAACAGATAGTCCCACTGACCATTATGATATACTGTCGTCTAAAGTAGCTAAAGCTCAGTAGAATACATGTAGTACTTTAAGAACACTAGGATCATTCTCTCTGACGTGCAACACTTTCTCCATCCATGTTCTCACGTTTGATTTATGGTTTTGATGATCACTGATAAGACCGTTATTATCATAACAACATTCCAAGAGCGCCAAAAGGATGATTAATGCGACGACAGTTTAGTACCATTATGTCACTTTGTCATAGTTCACATTCTTTGGGCAGTTCCCTAAAATGACATAATGCGGGTGTGTAAAAGAAACACGGCAGCTCTTCATGTATTTACCCGTTTAGCATATTTAATTAAAAAGCTCCATCGACCCTAATGTCACCTCTATGCACTGATAACAGTTAGATAACACCTACAGTTGTACAATAACGACTGTGCATGAAGTAAAATGGTTATAAAGTAACTTTCACACACAGTCACATGTTTCCAATTGCTTGAGCAGTTGTAACACACAAAAGAGCATCCACTTAACATCATTTAAGTGTTGCATACTACGCAGTCTTTCCATAATGTGGTCCAGCCAAAAAGGCATTCGCAGTCAATATGCCAAGTAAGTAAATAAGTTCCTTTTTGCTAGCTGAGGGGAAATATGTTTTCAGAGAGGAAACGGTCTTGGGGTTTGTAAATACTCTCCTCATCGTATGTCAACTGTCAAGCCGAGTCTGAATGCGCAAAGAGCCGCCATGTATTTTGTGATAAAGTGAGAAACCAATGTCAATAAAGACAGCACGCACTAACTTCAGCTAATACAGACGTTGTCATGAACAGAACACACTGGTTTTAACCAACTGTTTCAGTTTGGGGATGAGTTCCACGTCAGATATGACCCCCACACACAGTCCTACATTTCACACACCTCAGCAGAACTTCATGTCCTCATGCAGTCCTTTCTGAGTTATAGTGATTTTATCAAATGGGGTTTTGCTCCCTATCTTCCATCCTTTTGATATGTACTTGCAGTTGGTATGACCGGTGAATTGCATGGGTACTTGTTGTATCTGCTATCATGGACATCTTGTTACTGAGCAGCTGACAGTCAGTTACACCAGGCGGCTGTGGGAAGAAGCCTTAGGAAAGTATGATAATGGATGTTTATTTATTGTCATTGAAATATGCAGCCCAGTGCAATCTCCTTTTTTTTTTTTTGAGGTTGTGGCTGGCTGCACCTGGTTCCAAAACCTCAAAGATAATACAGTGCATATCAACACCGCTACATCTGCAATCCCACCATCTTCTTATGTTTGACACGAGACGTCGTGTCAGTTCCCACAGCTTTTCAATCAGATGTTGTGTATGTAACTTGAGATTGTATTTACCCAAACTGCAACCGTTGCTTTAAATATACCTGTTAGACTGTCCTACACACAGACAGCGCTGTAGCAACACTATAAAATATAATTATTTTCTTAACCCACAGGTCACTTAATGTAGCTAAACACGAGTCAGCTCGGCGGCTGCGGCTTAAATCTAGAGATATTCTCATACATGGTCAATGTGCACCCAACAAATCTTATGGGATGATTATGACCGGGTGAACTAGAGGACAATCCAAGAGCTGACTCCTGGCTGCCTTAGCCAGATGTGGTGTGGTGGTCGGAAGAAAAGCAAGAAAGGATGGGGGCTTGTTATTGCATCGCTTGGACCTGCATTAAAAAGATATATTAACCGGAGTCGCAGTTTCTCCTGTTGTGGTTTGCTGCACACAGAAATCTGACCTCACTTCATTTCTCCACTTGCTTTATTCATCGATCTGGTCTCGATGCAGGTTTGATTGCAATTAAATGCACATTTGAATCGCTCGGTTAACCTTTATTCCACTGTTTGCTCGCCAAGACGAGCGCACATGACCGGAGATTTATGAAGCGCTGTAGAGCGGCATGACAAGGCACATGGAAATGAATGGTGTTGAATGCCCTCTGTCACTGTGATGCATGTGACCGCCGATATGGACAAGTGCACAACGTTCCCACTCGACACATGTATCAGACACGGACAAGTATCCAGACAACTGACAGCAGCACCAGGCTGTCCAGTTGCATGTTAATAAGCTTTAACTCCGTGAGAAGGAGTCACATTTCTGCCTTTGCTAGCACTGTCACAGTTTGAAATCTCTGTCCCTTTTCTTTTTAAAACCGTCTGACTCTTTTCCTTGAAATGTCCCCATGAGGTCTACTTAAAAGCACAACATTCCCTCCTCCGGGTGGCTCATTGTGGGTGAAATATGAGGGGCGGTGGGGACAGGTAGAGGCCATGTGCCAGACTCACGCTGTGAGTTTAGCCACCGAGCGGATAGGCTGGCTACACAGGAAAAACAGATTTACAGAAAGATGTTATTTTCCACACCCGTTAATTCCACATGCCTCTGTTCGAAGTTTTTGTTTTGCTTTCCGATGATTTTTTTTTTTTCTCTCCTTGTTTTCCTTCTTCTTCATGCTTTTGGCTCAAACTTTCATGCGGCGGTGGATCTGAGAAAACAGACAGTGTTTGCCAGGTCTCCCACAGAGTTTTCACATTCATCACACGAGTTAAACATAAGGGGGAGGGGGGGGGGGGGGGGGGGGGGGGGCTGGCCCCTGGCCCCTGGCCCCTGGCCCCGATCAGAAAGGTTTTTGGAACAATATAACCTGTACACGACCATTAATTCTGCTCGTCTCTATCCGCCCACATATCGTACACCGAGTTCTAACCACTCTAATGAGAGTGAACGCAACTATATGTCTAGATATTAAAGCAAAAGACGGTGACAGATGTTTGGAGTCAGAAAAACATTAAAGAGCTTTCTATGGAACTTTTCCAACGATGTGTGAAAACAACATAGGGAAAATTTAAAGACTATTATTTTGAGCAGTTTTTTTTTCTTCTATATGAGTGTGTTTTGTATGATGTGTGTGCGTGTGTGTGTGTGGTGAGAGAGCGGTGTCTATTAGCCGCTCCATCATTCAGTCAAATCCCATACAGCAGACTGTTTCACTTGGCCCTCAAAGAGACACGGGCAGGATGGAAATGCGTCAGTCTGCTTTGCCCTCAGGCTTATTGCTCTGGTTAACCTCCTCATTCTCTTATTCTGGGAGGTGTGTGTGTGTGTGTACGTGCGTGTGCGTGTGCGTCTGACTGAGTGGGTGCAGAGACGAGCCCGTGACATGTTGATGAAAACCACATTCAGCTACTTCAGTACACTTTTAACTTCAAGATAATATTTATTTATACCTTGCACTTGTTTATTAGCTTTTTCTAAAAGTATATAGTCTTTAAATTGGGTCCATAAATACATTTTGTATATTTCAGCATCTGTAATCTAATAAAAAACAAGGCATCCTGATTAGATTAGGAAGAACCAAGCATGTGCTGGGCTGAGCAAGGCCATGATTGTGCCTTTTTATTATGTATTATGAGCACATACAGTGGCACAAACTGTGGCACTTTGACATACAAGGGAAGCCGATCTGTTCTATGTACGGATAAGATTAGTTGTGTGATGAATGCATATCCATCGTAATGCAGATGACACTGTTGAATGGGAAACATATATATACTATATATCTTGTTTTCTTCACTGTATCTATGAAAAGTACAGATGACCATAGTAGCTGTAGTAATACATAAAAAAAAGACAAATATATCATAACTCATCTATTTATATGTAAACTTAATGTTTTACTTAACATCCCACGTCCTACGACCTACGCAGTCATGGCTTTTCTCAATGAGCATCTCTCCGTTTGAGAGTCCTTGAGAATAATAATAATAGTTGATACATGGAGCACGTTACTTCATTTCATGGAGCACAACGAAGGGATCCAATTTTCTTTTTCTTTTTTTAATATATATATATATATATATATATATATATATATATATATATATATATATATATATAAAATGTTTATGTAAGACGCCTTCCATCAGAGTGACGGACCAGTTGGTGCCATTATTACATTACATTGAGTTTAACCACGTACATGTACACTGACACCAAACTGTAAATGCATGCAGTCATAGCAGGCAGGGAGCCGGACAGCACAGATGTTCGCTTGACGGCCCGAGTGTTTGTTCGGTTTGCTCTGGGAGAAGACTGATAGGCAGTGAATCCTCCCAGCTGCCCCTCTCTGGGCCACTGATGGCAGATGCACACAGCCTCATTGTAGACTGGGGTCTACATATTCGATGGAATGTGCCGTTTGATCTTTAGACCTTTCCTTTTTTTACTGTTTCCATTGGCATAGCCTGCCGCTCCTCCATAAGCAGGTCCAATAACACAAGTACATAGGAAAATAGGCATAATGCTTATTAGTTGGAAACTGTCAATGCAAGTATGGGCACAGATGACGTCAACATCTGGCTGGAGGGTGGGGCTCTTTAATAACCTGATGACAAGCTCAGTTTGTTGTGCCTCGGCTCAGTCAGAAAGGAAACGCTCGAGAGTTTGTTCGACGGTTTTCCCTAATATGGCAGCGAGAGGAAGGAGGGCAGCGGACATACCGTAGCTCCTTGCTGACTCAATGTCTGTTTTTGTTTTTTTGTTTTTAATGAGCCATAAGGGACACGTTGCCTACATGTCCAGACTACATTTATGACACATTGTTAACAAAGGCATCCGTCTGAATTTTTAGTTTTAATGCTTCACTGATGGAAACATCTTAAGTTACACTTAAGTTCCCTGACAGGGACTTACATGGGGGTTAGATGGTGCTTTGCATAATATGCATTAATACACAGTTAATCCTTGCGTTTTGTTTGTTTTTTCCAATTTTTATTTTGTGGTAGACGTTGCTTACAAGTTTAAAGAATGACACAAAAGGAGAGGTTTGTTGGATATTTGCTTGGTTTCTATCCAGAGCATCTCAAGAGAACAACAGACAAACAGACCACCCCCATCTCCCAAAGGTGATAAAACTGTGGCAGCTGCTTCAAGCATGAGCGTAAATCAGATGCACACCAGAGCGTACATGGACACACAACCTAAAGTACAGCTTGTTCACATACTGGTAGTTGTGCATGTTTAGGCACCTTAACTCCAAATCATATATTATTATTGTAAACCAAACTCTTGAACATTTGTTTCCATTTATTTCAGTGTGACATAAAAGTCCATTTGCAGAGCTTGAACCTGGATTGAGATAAGGAATCTATTACTGGAAACACTTGGGTGCATCAAAGTTATTATTATAACACAGTAATGCCGTTTCATTTAGAACATTCTCTGTTTTGAGGTGTTTAAGGGATGCTGTGACATCCAAGATACAATCATGTATCTCTGATTACATTTTCTAGGAAACATTAAATCATGTGGCGAATAAAATTCTTTTTTAAATAGAAAATTAGACCAGTGTTTGGCGAAGAAATGTGATTCTTTGTGGGGGGACCCGTCATGCCACACAGCAGAGGACACAGAATAATCCGACCCCCTTCTCACAGCAGTTACCATGTCCAGTCCTTTTTAGTGTACACAAATGAATTAGTTCATAATTAACTTCAAAGATGTGTGTGCAGTGTTTTCATGATTTTCTTTCTGTCTTCACAGACCCTCCAGTACCCCTAAAGATGGAGTACATAAGGTAAAATATTCACATCAATTCTGTATTTGAACTCACGTTCCCTTGAATTCCATGTTGTTTCTAAATATTACAGCAGTTCATTTTAAGTTAACATGCTCATTGTGCCTTTCTGAGATTATGGCAGAACACTTTTTTGGCTTGGCATGCATAACTGACCTTGGAGGCCACATTATATAGCACCTCTTAAAGTTGTACGCCACAGGCATGACTTTCACTCGTACAGAAGTGTGAAAACACCTCTGATTTTGATTTGCAGTGCTTTTTTTTGTGAATGCCGGTTTACAAGCATGGGTTGATTGTGGATTTGCTGTATGTGCATGCTGTGTGTCTCCACCTTTTGTCCAGGACGAACCTCAGGAAATCATTAAGCCTGTCCCAATCACTCACGCTGCCCCGAGCACAGCATACACCAAGCCATCAAGTCAGCCCGGCCCTGCATACAATAAGACCGCCCGGCCTTTTGGGGGGGACAGCGGTGCGGTCACAGCTTCCTCCCCGGCTGCCCCCTCTATTCCCTCACAATCATCCGCTTTCAAGCCAGCTGCCCCTTCTCAACCAGCACAGCCTCCATTTCTGCTGAAGTCAAGCCTCCCTGCCCCGGACTCGGCTCCAGCCAACTCACTTCCCAGGCCCAGCCCTTCTCGCTCCACCTTCACCTCCCCGTCTGCCTCTTCCTCCTCATCTAACTCCTCCTCTCCAGCCAGAGTGATAGCCCCGTCCTCCCATCCTAATGTCCCACAGCCCTCCGTCTATAACACTCCCATCAACCTCTACTCCAATAACAATGCTTGTGAGGTGGTCATTGGACAGAGACGAGGTCTTCTGGAGAGCCAGGGGCTGTCAGAGCACTTCAATGGGTAGGTACCATTCATCAGACCCGGTTGCCATGTGTTTTCTTTATGTTGGTGCAAGTGCAGAATATTATAGAATGATTTAGTGATATGTGCACTGTACTCTGTGTGCTTTAGTCAGCAGGTCCAGAAGGAGTTGAGGTTCATCGAGGCCGCGTCTTAGTGGCCAATTTTGCTTTGACAGTCAGAAAATAAAATACCCCGTTCCGCTCCTATTATACCTCATTCCATATTTCACCCCTAAATAATATGTGTCTCATTTGTAAAGCTGACATTGAAACAGACCGTCACCTATGTTTTCACACAGCCGCGTACGAGGAAAACCCGAGGCATGCTGCACATCTTGTTTAAATCTTCTACAGGGCAACCGGAGAGGGAGCAGAGTCTAGACAACATGCTAACTGATGCTACTGCCTGCCTATCTATAATTGACAGTGTGGTTAGCAGCCCTGCCAAACACACAGTCTGCCCAACAGGCAGTGCTGGTGCAACACTTGTTTCTAATTAGCCAGACTTCTGGCAGCTCTGTGCTTCTAGGGACTTGGGACTGAGCTAAGTTTGGCCGGACTGAGCTTCATCAGCAGGATTTTACTCACTGGTTGGGTTACAGTAGACCGAGCGAGGTTCAAGCGATTCGCCACTCATTCATTATTCTCTATTACCTGAAAGAATAGGTCACAGAGATCTGTTTTTATTGGCTTTTAAGCGAGCAAGCGGCTTCACACTTAAATATATGTGTAATGTTTTACACAGTTACTAAGTTAAGAGCAGTGAGACTGGTCTGTTTTTCTATTTTTATTCTGGGTTTGGTCAGATGAGCTGTGGTAAAAGTCAAAAAGTGAGAAACAGAGGACACAACTTTGTACTGTAATACATCATGAAGACAACGACATTTCTTACATCTTTCCCTCTCCTGAAACCTCAGACTGTCGGCTCACAGAGGAGGAGTGTATTTGTTGCAGCATGTTGTGTTTGTGTCCTGACCTGCATGTTTTGTTTGTGGCTTCTGTGGGTTTTGTCTTTATGTACATTCTCTCAGAAGGGCCTTTTCACTTAAAGCGCATGTGTTTCGGACCACGATCCATTTCTCCAACTGCTCTTTTCATGCTCCTGCTGGACTTCAATCTTTTTTCCGTTCACCCCTTCTCTTCCCACAGGAGGAGGACGAGACAGACACCAAGTTAGTGCTGTGAATGATGATACATCTGCCGCAGTTGCTTTCTAACCATGTGGAATGTGATTACAGCCTTCGCATCTCTCTGGTTTATGATTACCAAAGGCATGCTTGCACCTCTTTGAGCTAACCCACACAAACCTCACATCCGTGCTCCTCATCCTCTTATGGTACTTGCTAGTTAGAAAGTCCCAACGAACTGCAAGCATCTAAATAATCAAACTCCACAGGACACCCAGTGGGGGTTCAGCTCATACAGTTAATATTGCATTTACAAGCAGGCCTTTCGGCACACTCGGCTGCCCATGTCACCCGGCTCTGCATCTGTCTGGCTCCATCTGCTACTGTTGTCAGTGTGTTCACTCACGGTCCATACGCATCACTGCCAAGTGTATTCTGCTTTGACTAAGAACAGACTGACTCGTGCTGTCTTTGATCATCCTCCACCTCCACTTACCACACACACACACACACACACACACACACACACACACACACACACACTACACACACACACACACACACACACACATATACACATTACACATTCACACACACACATACACACAATATACACACACACACACACACATACACGTATATACACACACACACACACACACGCACACACACGCACGCATTCTAGGAAAGAAAAGTTCATTTTCAAAGCTCAGTACTTCCACCTTGTGGTGAGATGTGGTCACTGTCACTCTCGTCTCTCAAACGCTCACTCGATGTGTGTTTAATTTCACCCTTTTTACTAAAGTAAATCGAATGAATCAACTAAGATGCAATTGCTCAAAGTTGTATCATCTGGCTGACTTCTACTCTCTTCTTATAGTGAGCCTCAGATAAGTCTTAAGTAAGTAAAGGTCAGAAGAGTTTAAACAGTGCAGTATCATACAGTTTACTTAGCACTTAGTTAATATTTGTGATGGTTTCTTCCTTTTGTGCATTTGTCCCTCGCTAACTTCTCAATGCTCGCCTGCAGACCTCCAACTGCAACTAGACCTTGGAGGTAATTGTGAAATCTAACAGCAGTCAGATCAAACTGTGAAACGTGTATCTGCGAGCTGCACCTTTGATTGAATGTGAAGCACTCGTTGCACAGTCCAGTATATATGTGTACTGTGTGTACTGTGTGTGTGTGTGTGTTGGTTGTTACTAGTTGTTATGCAGCATGTGTGTGTAATAAACTGGAACAGCTGTGATGTCTTGATACATGTTAACAACACAGATGTTTTCCATGTCTGTAACATCCTAATTTCTTGGTTGATCTGACTGTGCAGGAAACCTAATGCGGAGCCCGAGGATCATGCGTCCGCACTGAGCGACGGAAGGAAGCGTCTGATCGAGGACACGGAGGACTGGCACCCTCGAACCGGCACCTCCCAGTCCCGCTCCTTCCGTATCCTGGCCCAGCTCACCGGCACTGAAAATGGTGTGTACCAACCTCAGAGTGCTAGATGGGTTGTTAATGAAGGCTTAACGCTCTACGGGGACTTAGTGCAGTGCTTGTGCTTTGAAAGTGGCTCAATATAATTGAAGGAATTAGGAAACTTTGTATTGCTGTCACTTTAGATCTATGGTTTCCGAAGCTTACTCATTTTAGGGTTAGAAGCGTTTATATGATTTTAATTATGACCCTGCTTTATAATCATATTTCTTTCATCAAAACATCGTTGCCTCTTCAGATTACAGTGATAATATCATTTCCTTTTAGTTGCGGTAGTTTATGAAAGCTTTCTGTTTGAATGTATCTTTTAATATTACTTTCTTGACTATAAGTGACAGTGATGGTTACACGATCCGGCTGCGGCTCGGGGCCCCTCTCCACTCGCAGGGCTTGTGTGAATGTGTGCGTGGATCTGTTTAACCAATGCAAAAATGTCATTTACAGTTGCTTTATTATATAAGAAGGAGGTAAGACGACAGATTTGTCCGTCTCATTCTCTCTTTTTTTTTTTTTGGTAAACGAATTTACCAGACTAGTGTGGAATATGTGATGTGCTTTGAACATTTGATGTATATTCAACGTGCCTGGTGTTTCTGCAGCTGTGAACGATTGGGGGGGATCGGTACAGGAAGTCCTTACAGGGTCTAGTTTGCAGGGATTACACTCTTGACAAGATGAGCCTAGAACAAGTTGGAGCTGAAATAGAGCTGCAGCCAGTAGCAGCATCATGTCTAACAGCGTGTCTCCCCATATTCTCTCTGACCTTTCATTTCACTTTATTTTCATTGCTGTTTTTTTTTCTTCTGCACTGTTTCAGAGCAAGCGCCAGAGAACGGTGGAAAGAAGTAAGTGGTCGGTGGTTTGTAATATAATCAAATTCGGTATGTGGTTGTGAGTTGTTCATTCGCTCTCTGCCTTTCATCTGTGAGTATTTTAGCATGAGCTGAATGTAAAGGCATCTATTTAATAATAGTAATAATAATACTTTATTGATAATAGAGGTTTCACATTCAGAATTGGCCCCTCAAAGTCCTCATGTAAGCATGCCTCGGGAGCCTGAGATTCAGAGTTAAGCCCTGACTTCCTGATCTTACGGTCCCACAGTATCATGCTTCATTTAAGGCTTAATTTGGAGAAAGAGAGCTCTCGCAGGAAGACGTTTGAGTGGAGGCAGCGGTAGACTCGGCTCAGCCTGTGATTGCTACTCCTGCTCTCGACCTTAAATTGATTTAATCTGCAGTAAACACAGTTTGCCCTCCGTACCAGATTTTCAACCAATCAGTGTGTCACTCAGTGGAACCTGTGGGTAATTAAATGATGCTGTGGATAATAGCAGCCCTGCCAGAAGGAGACTGCTGCTCTCCGTCTGTTAGTGAGAGTGTGTTCAGTGTACTCTTCCTAAAAAAGAGGGCATACATACTACACATCTGCCTTGGTTTATAATTCGACTCGTTTTATATTTTGCTATTAATTGTATCTTTTGTTATGTTTTACTTTTCTTCTACGATCTTAACCTTTCCAACTTTCCCGTTTCTCTCTTTCTCTTCTAATCCTGTTTTATGGGGCAAATCAGAGCGAACAAGTTGGACCCAGAAGTTATAGGACAAATGTACAACAAGCTGAGAGATTGGCATCATGATGTTTCGGCACGTGTGCTAAATGTGTAGCAGGCACAGTTTAATGTCTTGTTTAGTGTTCTATTTATTTTATTTTGACCATTATTTAACATACATTGGCTCCTTTGTGTGTTTTTTTTTTTTGCACAAGCAAGAAAACTTTCTATGTAGTCATATTTCAAAATGTAAATGAAATGCATGCATGCAAGTAAATATTGGATGTGTGCTTAGAAATGCAATATTACAGTATATCACAGTGTGCATGGGTATATTGTTTATGTCCAAGCCTCCTACTCTTTAATCTTATACTTTTTCTCAGCATGTCTTGTTTCTTTTTCTTCTATTTTCTACACTAACCAAAGTATTTCAGTAGCGTTTGATGATTTTACCTCCAATAAACTGTTTTCTCTCTTTTCTGCTGTTGCTTATTTCTTTATCTTTCATTCCTTCTTTTCGTCTTGCCGGGCAGAAAAAAAGCAAACTTGTCAATTAGGAATTTCAATCAAGTTAAGGTCTGTGATATAAAGGAATTAGTTGCACAGAGTTGCCGAGAGTTAAAAATGTGTTTATTTGAGCGACGACACAAAAACTTTTAAAAGCAAAATCCAATTTTAATCAGTTCTGTTATCGGCAATATCTCTCCAGAGCATTTGCAAACTTTCAACCGTAAGAACCATCCGATGTATTTCTTTCAGTGTTTGTCATTGCAACACAAACATGTGGTTAATGTTCTGAATTTACACAAGATATGATTTATTTTCCGTTTTCTCATAATTCTCATTTTTTTTGGCCACAGCCACCAAAAGAATCTGTCCGCTAAATCTACTTTCACGTGAGATCTACAAGCCAGGTGGTGATTGCATCACATTTCCTCATCCTGATTCTCATGTGATTTAACACTGAAACACCTCACGGGCGAGACGAGAGAGAGAAAACACACAAGACAAGATCAAAACTGTGATTAAATTATAAAACCATAAATCCTTGTTTGACAGCACAAAAGGCCCCGTTGTGAATAACACGCTGTTCCTGAAAAGACAAACAGCTTCAGGGTTAGAAGTTGTTAACCTGTTGGTGCAAAACCCTTCTGCACCGACCGGTTTATCTGCGTAGCAACAGCGGCTACGTGATGTTGTCTTTATCCGCTTGATTGGGATCTTCTGAGCCTTGTTACACCGATACTGTACTGTATACAAATGATCATTTACCGCTTCTATGCTTCTAAAGGGCAGAATAACATATTTAAGATTCAATCAAATATACAGAAGCAGGTTTTATGTACCGAACTGTATTGAGTTTGAGCTCTTTGCTGCCTACACGAGTTCCTCATCTTGGAAATTAAAGCTAAACTTAAACAATGATACCGCTGCTTATGCGGAAATGATTGCAGGGTAAGCTACATGTACAGCAGACACTACGGCATCACCACCTGTAATTGGTTCCTCATGTCAGTAATTGACATACCGTAATGTACAGTGGTCAGCGGTGCATGTCCTTATTTAAAAGCGCCCCATAATTGTCCTGATTGTTGGCATGTGTCACTGAGATTCTGACCTCAACTGATTGTAAACGTTTGTACCTGCAGTGCAAGAACCAGCAGATCACGCTGAGCCTTAGTCTGTGCTGGAGAACTGCTGACAGGAATATCATAACCAGATAGGAGGGTGTGTGTGTGTGTGTGTGTGTGTGTGTGTGTGTGTGTGTGTGTGTGTGTGTGTGGTGTGTGTGTGTGTGTGTTATGATTTATACGAAATATGTACATCTGTTTCCTAGTGAGGCAGTTGACAAGACCACTCCCGCTGTGCACACCTCGCCTGCAGCGAAAACATTTTCCAAATCTGCAGCCTCACCCAGGAATGGCAACGGCGTCCCTGCTCCCACGTTCAAGAGCCCGGCAGCCCAGACAAAGCCTTCCTTCCAGCCTGGAGGTCCACCAGGTAGAGAGGCACACATTCAGAAAGCATCCCATACTCTCTGTTATTTACCGCCACTTAAATGGTTCATAGTTCTTTTAAATTGCATTTTTGTGTAGTTGCTTCTTTTATCCTACAGAGGGCAGCCCCATTCTGTAAATCACTGCTCAGTCATAACGTTTATTGCAGGTTTAATACCTGACACTAAGCCATTTAAGATTATGAGCTCTATTAAATAAAACAGAGGTATTCCGTTAATGAGCTCGGATTATTGGCTTTTCCCAAGATCCTCTTAGTTAAATATATTGTGAAATTGCGAATGATGTATTTTACTTTGCTCTTTAAATCCAGCAATCCCTGCCACGAGACCATCAAGGTGGTCAGGGTAAATATTTGCTGAAAGGCATCAGTCAGGGGTCATTATTAGCAATACTCAGACACAAGTATGCAGTCATACACGAACAGATGCACTATGTGCCCTAACGTATTTCCCTGGAGGCCCTTTTAAGAAACTGCTGCTGAAAGGTGCCACAGGGAGAGAGCTGGAGAGGCCACAGTTAGCTCTCTGTTGGCTGTGTTATTTATCAGATTAACACATACTTCAGTTCAAGTAAATGGGCACGTACAGCAGCCACGTGGAATGTGACCTTTACATTTATTTACATGAATTAAAACATTTAGCACTTCAACGTCAAGAAATTAGGGGAATATTTAGAATGCTTTTAACGATGCTATGACCACATTCAAATTCCTACATAGGGGATTTAATCAAGTACATGCACAGTTTGTCCGAGTGACCCCTTTGCATTGTTCTCCGTCTCTCTGAATGGAGAGAGAGATAGAACAGACGGAGCAGATATCTGCAGTCCGGCTCTGATTCAGTTTGTCTTCTCATGCTGACTCTTTCCCAGCTTATCTTCCTCATGCAGCGAGACGGCAATGACAGACTCTGTTTCTCTTTCTGTCTTATTTAATGTGGCTCAGCCCTCAATCTCTGCGCTCGCCAAAGGATTTCTTTAGAATATTTTTGCCCCACTGACAGCTTGTCACCATCCACCCCACTGTGCCAGCCTTCACACAGATAACGTAGTCACACAGTGGCACGGAAAAAATATTTGGACTCCAGTGTAATTCCCTGCATCCAATTCAGTTAGATTTTCCATTTTTGATATTTTCAGATATATATATATATATATATATATATATATATATATATATAACAATTATCATACTGACACCAGTAACGTTATTGTGGACAAACAGAATACTTGGACTAGAAGTTGTGAAATATATTGACAAAATATCCTCCATGTTTATGTTTTTATTTGCAAACCCCTCTTAGGTTACTAAGCCCCCCAGATTCTGAGAAAAGATACTCAAACAGAAAGCATGGCCCTGCTCTCCGAGTGTTGGATATTTTAGGCATAATTATGTTTGATGATGTCACTGGGAACTGGCTGGAAACATTATTTTACCCAATAATGATAAACTAATGTAACTTCTGAGAGAATCTTCTTTTTATCCCTATTTCTTTCCACATCACACTTACTCTCTAGTATCTTTCTTCCTATCAAACCCACTCCCACAGTCTTCTCACAACCCCGCTCTGTTTATTCAGATTGTTTGCTCTCCGTTACAAGGACATTTAGGGAACTCTTGTCCTTTGACCTCCCAAGTCTTTGATAACGGTGCTCTCTTTCAATGGTGTCTCTGTCCCCAATTCCTTTACCCTGGAGCACCCCCGTCTGAGGGCGGACAACACTGACCCCTGTGCTGGATGCGTCTTTGCACTGAGAGAGAGAGAGAGAGAGAGAAGGAACATTTGTGCATCCTCTCCATATGTTTTAAGATAAGAGGAGGAGGGAATTATTTTTCCAGGTGTCTCCTCTGACTCTGGGAATGTGTTGTTTTTTCCCCTCAATGGGAAAAATGTATCCGTTGTCTGGGCTGGGTGGGGTGGAACCGTCCAGCCCAGCTGTCTCATGCTTCAGGCATGGAGGTCAAAGATCATCGAACCATTCACACACCTAAACTGTGCACTGTGTTCGACTCAAGTAATGCTAAAAAGAATTACAAAATAAATATCTCAGTGTTATAAAATAATCATTACTGTATAGGACGTTTTGTAGTACTTTATGTCGTACACTCCATGCCATTTGAAGACTGACCCATTATTTTCCCTGCTGCTTTAGGTTTTCCTAAGGGTGGAGCAACTCCTTCATTTGGCAAAGTTACCAACGCTGCTCCCAGAGGTCCAGACCGGCCCACCCCACAGCCACACCCACAGGACCTCAACTCTCTGGTGCAGCGGGCAGAGCACATCCCAGCCGGGACACGCACCCCAATGTGCAATCAATGCAACAACGTCATCAGGTAAATACCATCAGAAACACGGCATTTAAAGTAAGAACTTTGTAACGATTCAAACAAGTTTCAGTGAACACAAGAGTAACCATACTCTGCAGAATTATTGTCTAAAACCTTAGTAGGTGGATGTTTGAATTATTTTAATATTTTGCCCCTTTGCTTATTCCCATCAGGGGCCCATTCCTCGTGGCCATGGGCATGTCATGGCACCCCGAGGAATTCAACTGTGCTCACTGCCACTCCTCCCTGGCAGTCGGGGGGTTTGTGGAGGAGAAGGGCAAGGTGTACTGCGAACGCTGCTACGAGCAGTACCTCGCTCCCACCTGCGGCCGCTGTCAGCAGAAGATTCTGGGGGTGAGTTAGGAAACTGAAAAGGGGAGATTGTTGTCTGCCTTAGTCTACTTGCACTGAGTAACTCTTTCTTTACTAACACTATGAACATCAGTCACTGTTCTTCATCACGAAAAGGGATTTGTAGTGAGTGTGATTACAGAGTGAATAATAATACTTGAATGTAACTATTAAAATAAACGTATTTACACTATCTGTTGTCATCTAAAGGATAAGTATTAGAAAACTTTAGCATCTTCAAAGTCTAAACTAAAATAATGTTGACTGTCTTTAAGTTGTTTGATGGATCATGTGATGACTATATAATATTAACTTTAAAAGAATAAATAATTGAACCTTTATTTAGCCAGGATAGGCAGCAGATTAAAACAAACAAATCATAGTGAACAGACACAAAACACAAGAACAGACAATACTACAATATAAAACATCAAATCAAATAAAATGTATTTATACAGCCCAATATCACAAATTACACATTTGTCTCAGTGTGCTTTACAGACTGTACAGGTTACGACACCCTCTGTCCTTAGACCCTCGCATCGCACAAGGAAAAACTTCCTAAAAGAAACCCCATAATTAAAGGGGGGGAAATGGAAGAAACCTCAGGGAGAGCAACTGAGGAGGGATCCCTCTCCCAGGACGGACAGACGTGCAATAGATGTCGTGTGTACAGGATAAACAACATAGTACAAATACAACATTTGACAGAAATTATGTTGTGAGATGTTAAAGAGAAAGTTTGGATGAATCCAGGAAAATGTCAAAAAGGCTTCCCGGTGTCCAGCAGGACCAGGGCAGCAGGCGCAGCCACGATTCCTGATCCTGACGTAAACTTTATCAGTGGCAACCTGCCACATGAGACACAGATACCCCGGATGATGAGTTAGTAACATACATTTACATAAATGCATACAGATAGAGAGGGAGAAAAAGAGAGGGGGGGTGGGGGGAGAGAGGAAGAGAAGGAGGACAGCAGGAAGGTGTCCCCCGGCAGTCTAAGCCTATAGCAGCATAACTAGGGGCTGATCCAAGGCAAACCTGAGCCAGCCCTAACTATAAGCTTTATCAAAAAGGAAAGTCTTTAGCCTGCTCTTAAAAACATGGCAAAGAACAAATATCAGTTCAAGCCCCGACACCTGAACGATTCTGTCTCCAGGTCTTTCAAAATTGATTTGTAAAGAAATCAAATCGTGGTGTTAAGAACTTCAACACGCTGTTCCTCATGTATTTCTTCTATTTTCTCTGCAGGAAGTCATGAATGCCCTGAAACAGACCTGGCATGTGTCATGTTTTGTCTGTGCCGCCTGCCAACAGCCAATCAAGGGCAACACTTTTCACATGGAGGATGGACAGCCGTACTGTGAAAAAGGTCCAGAAGGAAGCCCGTAACAGTAAATGAAATGTTGTAA